>NC_139224.1:153058353-153138507 GCF_055691185.1 Crinia signifera
GCGTTCCAGGTACTTACTTCCGCGTTCCACCAGTCCGTCAGAGGGCTCTCTCTGCCGCTGGGGGGATCTGACATTAGCGACCCTGGTAATAACAAAAGGAGAAGGACACACCATAAATACATATCATAATAACCACAGTGACAAATATAAAAAAGGAAAAAACATGAATTACATATTTAATAAACGCTGGTGGCTGCTGTATATATCAGATGGAGGAGGACCAATAGTATTACACCAATGGATCAGTATATCAAGCATAAGAGCATACAGGTTAGGTGAGGCTGTTCCAATTTATTTTATCATTGAGACCTCCGGGTCGGATAGTCCCGAGTCTCAAGATCCATTGGGTCTCCTTGATCAGGAGCTTTTTGGCTCTATCCCCACCTCTAGCCGTGGGGGGGACCTGGTCAATGATATAATATCGTAAAGATTCCAGAGAGTGGCCAGCCTGCTTAAAGTGTCTAGGAACAGGCTGATCCACCTCTTTCCCTTCCAGTGTACGATTGATAGAGGACCGATGCCCTGTCATCCTTTCTTTAAACATACGGGTCGTCTGACCGACATATCGTAAGCCACACGGGCAAACGATAATGTACACAACGTACGAGGATGAACAAGTCAAAACTGAGCGAATATCATATGTTTTAGTACAGTGAGGATGTTCAAAAGTTTTGCAGGTAATCATAAATTTACATGTGATGCACATACCACAACCATAGCAACCCGGGGGTTTGGTATATACATTGGGGGGAACTACCGGATGGTAGTTAGTGATATCGGCATGCACAAGCCGATCTCTTAAGTTGCGCCCTCTGGTGTATGCCAACAAAGGTTTATGACCCTTGAGGCCCACAAGTTCTCTGTCCGTTTGAATTATTGGCCATAAGGCCCTAGAGGCCCTCTGTATCAACGGACTGGACAACGAGAATTCATGGACCCATGGTATCCTTTTCTCTTTTTGTCTCTGTTTGGGTATCCACAGAGATTTTGGATCCAGATCCAGGACCTGTTGTTTCTGCACCAACAACGGTCCAAGCTCGTATCCTCTGGTGTGGAACCTGTGGACCATGAGATCCAACTCCGCAGGCAAGTGTTCCCTGTTGCTAGTTAGTCGGGCCACCCGCAGCATTTGTGAGAGTGGCAGCCCACGTTTCAGGGAAGGGGGATGATGGCTAGTGGCTTTAAGCAAATTATTTCTATCCGTGGGTTTAGCATATCTACCCGTGGAAATGACCCCATTAGTCACTGTAATGGCCACATCTAAAAAGTTGGCCTGACATTCACTGAAAGAATACGTGAATTTGATAAATTCACTAGTGGAATTAACGGTTTCCATCAGGTGTACAAACCGTTCCTCACCCCCCGTCCAGATGAGGAACACGTCATCGATATATCGAAGATACATCATGACGTGTCCACAACAATCCTGGTTGGCGAGGAACAAGTCAGCCTCCTGTGCAAACATGTACACATTCGCGTAAGAGGGGGCCACGGAAGACCCCATGGCACACCCTCTTAGTTGAATGTAGTACTGTCCATTGAATAAAAAATAATTGCGGCACAATGTAAGCTCTAAAAGGGAAAGAAAAAGTTCATGATTAAATAACACAGGATCCAAATACTTGACCAAGAAGTCCTTCATGGCTCTGAGACCTCCCTCATGGGGAATTGACGTATAAAGGCTACAAACGTCCAAGCAGCATAGGAGAGCCCCTGGAGGGAGGATGCCAATGTCCTTCAATCTCAACAAGAACGTATTTGTATCCTTAAGAAAAGAATCCTCTAGTGGAAGAAGCGGCTGTAGAATGCTGTCAAGCAACTGGGACACTGACTGCAATAGTGAGCCCCTCGCCGAAATAATCGGACGTCCTGGCGGTTTCTCACAGTTCTTATGTAGTTTGGGCAACGTATAGAGGACCGGAACTACAGGATATTTCACTTTTAAGACCTGGACCACTTTTTTTCCGGTAAAAGCTTATTTAACAATGCTCCATCCAAGATACTGAACAGTTCCTTTTGGAATCCCCCCGTGGGGTCTCTTGGGAGCAATTTATACACTTCTTTGTCCGAGAGCTGGCCCATAATCTCGGCTACATAGTCCTCTAAGTTCATGAGGACCGTAGCTCCGCCTTTGTCGGCCGGTCGTATTACTATTGTTTTGTCCTGTTCCAGAGATTTAAGAGCATTCAGCTCTTCCTTAGACATATTAGGTCTTATGGTATATGGGGTTGCAACGAATCGATCCATCGACTCATCAATTAGTCTCGTAAATGTCCTTAATGAACTATTTTGAGATGGTGGATTAAAGTTTGAACGAGAGGTTTTGGCAAGAAAAGGGTCAAAGACACTGACTGACGGAGTTTGCGGTTTGTGCTGGAAAAATTCTTTGCGCCGTAATTGCCTTGAGAATTTGTGTAGATTAAGCTTCCAGTTATAATCATTATGGCAATTAGTTGGGACAAAACTCAGACCCCGATTCAGCACCCGGACTTCACTTTCCGAAAGGATACGGTTTGAAAGGTTAAAAATTACACTTTCAACTTGGTTGCAGCTACCGACGCTGCCTTTCTTATCTCTCTTACTCTGCTGCCCCCTGCGGGTGGCAGAGCGCTTATGGGGCCTCTGGGGTCCACTGCCCGCACCCCTAAAGGGGCGGCAGTTCCTCTAGTGGACTCCTCCAGGTCGGAGACTTGAAAGTCGCTGTCACTGCTAGATTTTGTCCGATCTGACTGATCTTTTTTGCGCTGCCAGGGCCTCCTGCGGCGTTGTGGTCTGGGGTGTTCAAATGATTGTCTGTCCCCACCATACAGCCAGGGATAGACCCTATTTTCTTCGTAATCCAGGTCAACCGCAAATTTCTTGCTCTTTTTGAATTTTAACAACTCTTTTTTATATGAATCACATTGCAACTCCAATTTAGATAGCCAGGTAACACTGGTCTCTTCTTCCAAGATCTGTTTGAATTCTTGGTGGAGGACAGTGATTTTCTGTCTGGTGACATTCAATTCCCTATTGGCTTCTTCCACCACTAGAATCATAAGGTCGAAGGCACACTTGTTAAGAATGGCCACCCATTTCCTAACAAACTCAGCATTATGTCGGCCTATTGTCGGAACATTGCGGACCCGAAAGCCCCGGGGAATTTTGTGTTCCTTGAAGTAATTAGCAAGAGAGGAACTGTGTAGCAGGAAATCTGTTTCCCTGCGCCTCATCTTGAGTAATCGATGGTAAATATCCTCGATGTTCTCTGTGTCATCCAACACCTCTGCTGCTTCTTGTGCCAAAATAGAATTAATTTGATCCTGGGAATAACTGAAAACTTCACCCATGGGGGCAGATACAGGAATCCCCATCGGTATAAAGCCACTTGATTGACTAGCAGACGGTCCCTCCATCTTGGAACCCCAGCAAAAATAAGTGCAAAAAAATAAATAAAACAAAAAACAAGTATATACAATTCACTGCCTTCACGGCGGTCCTGTGTATAATCCAGGTAGAAGTCCAATGTATGAAACAACTGGATCCAAAAGATCCCAAGCGGGTGCCGTGCAACTGATACACCTAGAGACTAGGGCATCAATAATACATACAGTCCTTTGCCGGCACTCCCAATCTTGATAATATCAGCGGCCCGGTGCACTCCACGATAAATAAACAAGAGTCCAATGAAAGGAGGCACACGGATGGGGTAGAATAAACAACAAGTGTATTCAGGGCATAGCACAATACTAGCGCTTTCGGGGAAGCATCCCCGTCATCAGGTAGATAGCCCGTTTACAAGGAAAAATCACAACAATATGACATAGGACAAAACACAGATTTATACATACCCGCTCCTTCAGCACACCGCGTCGCCGTCCGTCCTCCCGGCGTGGCATCCTCCCACTTCCTGTAGTTCGCCGGATGTGCTCGCTGGAACGCAGTCTCCTGCGTTCCAGGTACTTACTTCCGCGTTCCACCAGTCCGTCAGAGGGCTCTCTCTGCCGCTGGGGGGATCTGACATTAGCGACCCTGGTAATAACAAAAGGAGAAGGACACACCATAAATACATATCATAATAACCACAGTGACAAATATAAAAAAGGAAAAAACATGAATTACATATTTAATAAACGCTGGTGGCTGCTGTATATATCAGATGGAGGAGGACCAATAGTATTACACCAATGGATTAGTTTTGTCCCAACTAATTGCCATAATGATTATAACTGGAAGCTTAATCTACACAAATTCTCAAGGCAATTACGGCGCAAAGAATTTTTCCAGCACAAACCGCAAACTCCGTCAGTCAGTGTCTTTGACCCTTTTCTTGCCAAAACCTCTCGTTCAAACTTTGATCCACCATCTCAAAATAGTTCATTAAGGACATTTACGAGACTAATTGATGAGTCGATGGATCGATTCGTTGCAACCCCATATACCATAAGACCTAATATGTCTAAGGAAGAGCTGAATGCTCTTAAATCTCTGGAACAGGACAAAACAATAGTAATACGACCGGCCGACAAAGGCGGAGCTACGGTCCTCATGAACTTAGAGGACTATGTAGCCGAGATTATGGGCCAGCTCTCGGACAAAGAAGTGTATAAATTGCTCCCAAGAGACCCCACGGGGGGATTCCAAAAGGAACTGTTCAGTATCTTGGATGGAGCATTGTTAAATAAGCTTTTACCGGAGAAAGTGGTCCAGGTCTTAAAAGTGAAATATCCTGTAGTTCCGGTCCTCTATACGTTGCCCAAACTACATAAGAACTGTGAGAAACCGCCAGGACGTCCGATTATTTCGGCGAGGGGCTCACTATTGCAGTCAGTGTCCCAGTTGCTTGACAGCATTCTACAGCCGCTTCTTCCACTAGAGGATTCTTTTCTTAAGGATACAAATACGTTCTTGTTGAGATTGAAGGACATTGGCATCCTCCCTCCAGGGGCTCTCCTATGCTGCTTGGACGTTTGTAGCCTTTATACGTCAATTCCCCATGAGGGAGGTCTCAGAGCCATGAAGGACTTCTTGGTCAAGTATTTGGATCCTGTGTTATTTAATCATGAACTTTTTCTTTCCCTTTTAGAGCTTACATTGTGCCGCAATTATTTTTTATTCAATGGACAGTACTACATTCAACTAAGAGGGTGTGCCATGGGGTCTTCCGTGGCCCCCTCTTACGCGAATGTGTACATGTTTGCACAGGAGGCTGACTTGTTCCTCGCCAACCAGGATTGTTGTGGACACGTCATGATGTATCTTCGATATATCGATGACGTGTTCCTCATCTGGACGGGGGGTGAGGAACGGTTTGTACACCTGATGGAAACCGTTAATTCCACTAGTGAATTTATCAAATTCACGTATTCTTTCAGTGAATGTCAGGCCAACTTTTTAGATGTGGCCATTACAGTGACTAATGGGGTCATTTCCACGGGTAGATATGCTAAACCCACGGATAGAAATAATTTGCTTAAAGCCACTAGCCATCATCCCCCTTCCCTGAAACGTGGGCTGCCACTCTCACAAATGCTGCGGGTGGCCCGACTAACTAGCAACAGGGAACACTTGCCTGCGGAGTTGGATCTCATGGTCCACAGGTTCCACACCAGAGGATACGAGCTTGGACCGTTGTTGGTGCAGAAACAACAGGTCCTGGATCTGGATCCAAAATCTC
The DNA here is from genome assembly GCF_055691185.1 of Crinia signifera. Lineage (NCBI taxonomy): Eukaryota > Metazoa > Chordata > Amphibia > Anura > Myobatrachidae > Crinia > Crinia signifera. Next base: position 153,064,010 of record NC_139224.1, read on the forward strand.
TGTGGATACCCAAACAGAGACAAAAAGAGAAAAGGATACCATGGGTCCATGAATTCTCGTTGTCCAGTCCGTTGATACAGAGGGCCTCTAGGGCCTTATGGCCAATAATTCAAACGGACAGAGAACTTGTGGGCCTCAAGGGTCATAAACCTTTGTTGGCATACACCAGAGGGCGCAACTTAAGAGATCGGCTTGTGCATGCCGATATCACTAACTACCATCCGGTAGTTCCCCCCAATGTATATACCAAACCCCCGGGTTGCTATGGTTGTGGTATGTGCATCACATGTAAATTTATGATTACCTGCAAAACTTTTGAACATCCTCACTGTACTAAAACATATGATATTCGCTCAGTTTTGACTTGTTCATCCTCGTACGTTGTGTACATTATCGTTTGCCCGTGTGGCTTACGATATGTCGGTCAGACGACCCGTATGTTTAAAGAAAGGATGACAGGGCATCGGTCCTCTATCAATCGTACACTGGAAGGGAAAGAGGTGGATCAGCCTGTTCCTAGACACTTTAAGCAGGCTGGCCACTCTCTGGAATCTTTACGATATTATATCATTGACCAGGTCCCCCCCACGGCTAGAGGTGGGGATAGAGCCAAAAAGCTCCTGATCAAGGAGACCCAATGGATCTTGAGACTCGGGACTATCCGACCCGGAGGTCTCAATGATAAAATAAATTGGAACAGCCTCACCTAACCTGTATGCTCTTATGCTTGATATACTGATCCATTGGTGTAATACTATTGGTCCTCCTCCATCTGATATATACAGCAGCCACCAGCGTTTATTAAATATGTAATTCATGTTTTTTCCTTTTTTATATTTGTCACTGTGGTTATTATGATATGTATTTATGGTGTGTCCTTCTCCTTTTGTTATTACCAGGGTCGCTAATGTCAGATCCCCCCAGCGGCAGAGAGAGCCCTCTGACGGACTGGTGGAACGCGGAAGTAAGTACCTGGAACGCAGGAGACTGCGTTCCAGCGAGCACATCCGGCGAACTACAGGAAGTGGGAGGATGCCACGCCGGGAGGACGGACGGCGACGCGGTGTGCTGAAGGAGCGGGTATGTATAAATCTGTGTTTTGTCCTATGTCATATTGTTGTGATTTTTCCTTGTAAACGGGCTATCTACCTGATGACGGGGATGCTTCCCCGAAAGCGCTAGTATTGTGCTATGCCCTGAATACACTTGTTGTTTATTCTACCCCATCCGTGTGCCTCCTTTCATTGGACTCTTATATATATATATATATACACACACACATATATATATATATATATATATATATATATACAGTGATCGGTGCTGTTAAGTACAGCACCGATCACCACCGATCGCCAGCCCCCCCCCCCCTCCCACCCACCCGGCTGCCGCAGCGCCAGCACCCCTCCCACCCCCCCACCAGCCGCAGCGCCAGCCCCCCTCCCAAAGCTGGTGAGCAAAATGGGGTCACATGTGGGGGGGTTCCACTGTATTGGTGCTTCGGGGGTCTTGCTAATGCGACATAGCACCCACCATTCATTCCACCACCAAAATCACTCCTTCCCTTCTGAGTCCTGCCATGCACCCAAATGGTATTTTTGGGTCACATATGAGGCATTGCCGTACTCGGGAGAAATTGGGGCACAGATTTTGGGGTGCTTTGTCTCCTTCATTCCTTGCGAAAATGAAAAATTTTGAGCCAGAACTGCATTTTTGTGTAAAAAATTACATTTTTTTACACAAAAATGCAGATCTGGCTCAAAATTTTTCATTTTCACAAGGAATGAAGGAGACAAAGCACCCCAAAATCTGTGCCCCAATTTCTCCCGAGTATGGCAATGCCTCACATGTGACCAAAAAATACCAGTTGGGTGCATGGCAGGACTCAGAAGGGAAGGAGTGATTTTTGGATTTTGCAGCACAGATTCTGGTTGAATGACCCCTGAAGCACCCATACAGTGGAACCCCCCCACAAGTGACCCCATTTTGCAAACTACACCCTTCAGGGAACTCATCAGGGGGTATAGTGTACATTTCAAACCCCCAGGGGTTTCACCAATTTTGATACAACTGAGCTGTGAAAATGAAAAATTAAATTTTTTCATTTTCACAGCCCAGTTGTATCAAAATTGGTGAAACCCCTGGGGGTTTGAAATGTACACTATACCCCTAAATGAATTCCCTGAAGGGTGTAGTTTGCAAAATGGGGTGACTTGTGGGGGAGGTTCCTAACTTTTAGCACTTATGGTGCCTAGAAACCTACATGGTGCCTAAAAAAAAATCTCATAAAAAGGAGGCTCCAAAATCAAGTAGGTGCTCCTTCTATTATGAAGCCTGTGGTTTGGTCAACGTGCACACTAGGGCCACATATAGGATATTTATGAAAACAAAAGAATTGGGGGAATCAATTTTTAGTCACATTTCTCTAGTAAAATCTACTGTATTCGTTAGAAAAATGTATTAAAATTGAAACTCTGCAAAAAAAAAGAAATTTTGAAATTTCACCTACACTTTGTTTTAATTCCTGTGAAACACATAAAGGGTTAACAAACTTCCAAAATGCTGTTTTGAATACTGTGAGGGGTGCAGTTTGCATGGCATCATTTATGGGGGTGTCTCACATACAAGTCCCTCAAAGTCACATCAGAACTGAACTGGTCCCTAAAAAAATCAGTGTTTGAAATTTTCTTGAAAATTTGAGAATTTGCTATTCATATTTGAAGCCTCCTAGTGTCCAAAAAAATAAAAAGGAGGTTGAAATAATGATTGCAACATAAAGTAGACATATGGTCTTTGTTAGTTATTAACTATTTTGAGTGGTATGTTTATTTGTCTCACAAGCAGAAAATGTGACATTTTGCAAATTGCAAAATTTTCCATTTGTTCACGACATTTTGGTATTTTTCACAAAAAAACACAGACTGTATCGACCCAAATTTACCACTAACTTGAAGTACAATGTGTCACGAGAAAACAATCTCAAAATCACTGGGATAAGTAAAAGCAAAAAAAAGTTATCCCCACTTAAGTGAAACATGTCAGATTTGAAAAAAAATGGCTCTGTCAGGAACGCAAAAACTGGCTGTGTCAGGAAGGGGTTAAGCATAGTTTTCTGATAAAAACATGTAGCAGAATGTTGTTTACTGTTTTATTTTTTTTTTGTTTACTGGGTTCCACAGTACAGGTTCCTGTCCTCTATGTTGATGCAGGAAGGAGAATTCGGTACTTATGTATTATCTGGGCGCCCGATTTTTTCATTGCATGCCACTACTTAAGGCATGCAATGCGATTTTTCATTGTAAAGACCTGATTTTTAATTGTATAGTCAACCATGGGTGATTTCATACCCCCACTATCCATCTACGCATGGAGTTGATTTTATATAGTGTGGCGAGCGCAGCGAGCCACCGAGCCCGAAGCGTGTCGAGCACAGGCGGATTACTTTACATGTATTCTGCGTCCGCTCGTCACACTTCGGGCTCGGTGGCTCGCTGCGCTCGCCACACTATATAAAATCAACTCCATGCGTAGTTGGATAGTGGGGGTATGAAATCACCCATGGGTAACTATACAATTAAAAATCGGGTCTTTACAATGAAAAATCGCATCGCATGATTTGTATGCCACTATATTGCATGTGATGCGACTAAAAAATCGGGTGCCCAGATATTACATAAGTACCGGAGAATTGTTCAGCATACGATATGATGATAGCATTTGGTACGTCCCAGCATCAGTTGGAGATCCCAGTACAGTGTGCTTGGAGAAGAGCTCCCAATTGTTCCAGTGAATGAACAATACAAACAGCATGAAAGAATATTTATTCCACTATTTTATGCCCCAGACCCTTCTGAGGGCAGAGCTATTAGCCACACTGGTGGGATCTGGGAAATAGACCTCAGGGGTTTTAGTGAGACAACATATCACAAAGTGACAGATGACATCTCTGATAATCAATATCCTGAGATCAAACATCCAGGCAGCAAACCGGGATAAAAGAGAATATCAACATTCTGACAAAGGAAAGCAAGGATGTGAGAAAAGGGAAAATCAATACGCCACAAGGCAAAGCCTACATCCCAATCTGACCCTTTAATGAGGTTTATCTGCAGCAAACCTGTGTCCTGAAGATCCATATACTGTTGCTCTCCTGAACACAAAGGTACCAGGCTCCGCTGTGGCCCCTGATTCCAGCCTGGGGCATTTCCCAGAATATGACATTTAGGATCTCTATTAAGCATTGTTGGAGAATCCCCATTGTAGCCCGTTGTTAGAGGTCAATGTGATTGTTTGGGATATATCTTTTGAAGGAAGGATCCTGAGTGTCCATTAAATACATTGACCTCCATATTGCAGTCACTCAGCCTCTTCCTTTGCTGAACCTCTGAGGACTCTCAGGTGATGAGTTTGGCGATGTCACCAATGCTAATTATCACTTAATAACCAATTAACTGGGCTGTCATCTTCAGGCTGACCTAATTATCTGTGGTGTTAATGGCCTGTGAGCGCAGAACATGGATCGTAATATGTGATGTTTCAATGAATTATTCATATCCGAATCTAAACAGTCGCTTACTGCAACTGTCATATGAGATCTCTGAAACATTCCGAAGTGTCCTTGTGGACCGGTCTTTTCACCAGACAATAAAGCACTGGAATTATTATTAACCATGAAGGAATATACAGGTGTAGTCTATATGGAAGCTAGAACTGATACATGAAAAAGCAGGCCCTTTGCCAAAATACTTCAGTCTAGCTCAGAGGTACTTTAAGAAAGGAGGAGGAATGAGATGTGCAGCCTCCTCTGTTTGGGTGCCCTCCCCTCTCCCAGTTTCTGCCCCAGTGCCGCACTAGTGCCCAGCACAGTAGAGTCTGCGCACTAGAAGTCTCCATTTACTGCACATGTGCAGAACTCTGAAAAATGGTTTGGCGGCCATTTTTTTCCGCAGCGATGCTGCCTTCATCACGTGACTCCGGGTTGGTGAATATAAAAAAATGGGAGCAGTGTGTGCGGTGCCGTCCGCCCCTGGGACTTAGGGGCCCGTATGCAGGATATGGTCATTTGGTCGACAATACTAAGATCAACATGCCTTAAGTTGACACCTGTAATAGGTTGACAGTCAAAAGGTTGACATGGGTTTTTCATTTTTTTTGGAGCCAACATGTGCCGACAGGCGGTATGTCATACCCTACCATCCGCTACAGCATGGTGGGAGAATAAAATAGTGTGCCGAGAGCAGCGAGGCACCGTGCCCAAAACATGGCGTGGGGACACGGTACACTTTGACACTGTCGATGTCGACTGTTGACATTCGTGATAAACATTCGTGAAAAACTCATGTCGACCTTTTGACTGTCGACTATCCCATTGTCGATGTAATTGGTCGACCCAATTATAAATAAGCCACTGGTCTAGCGAGGTAAGGTCTGAACAGAGCAGAACTCAATTTAGTGAGTAGATATGTATTTATGGACCTCTGTATAAATTATTTTCATTATGACTTGCTGGTACCTGAGGTGTGGAATGGGAAATATGTATCTTGATTATGAGAAGATATAGCTATAAGAGCACTGTTCCCGTTAAAATAGGAATTTGGTACTTACCGATAATTCCCTTTCTCCGAATCCGAAGGGGACACTGAAGTACTACGCTGGGGATAGTGTGGTGTTATGGAGGAGTTGGCACTTTAAGAACTTGAAGTGTGGTGTGGCTCCTCCCCCTCTATCCCCCCCTCAGACTCCAGTCTTAGTTACTGTGCCCGAGAGGAGAAAAGAGACCAGGAAACCTCTGACAGAGAGAGAGAGAGAATGAAAACAAGACACCGAATCAAAATAAGTCAAAAGAACTCACATACAGACCATCGCATGCAACACATCCTGGCCACATGCGACCTGTAAAAACCCCTCCCATACCAGAAGACCAGTGCCGGGAGGGCGTTCAGTGTCCCCTTCGGATTCGGAGAAAGGGAATTATCGGTAAGTACCAAATTCCTATTTTCTCCTTCATCGTCTGGGGACACTGAAGTACTACGCTGGGGACGTCCCAAAGCCATCCCCACGGGCGGGAAGGCGCTGGGCATCCTGAAGCACCGCGCGGCCAAACCTAGTAGAGGAGGCCGCGAAGGTGTCAAACCTATAAAACTTAATAAAGGTATTGGGCCCAGACCAAGTGGCTGCCCTACATACCTGAGAAAGAGACACCCCTCTGGCCGCCGCCCAAGAAGGTCCCACCGAACGGGTGGAATGAGCCGAAACTCTAGTAGGCGGAGGCCGGGAGGCCTGAACATAAGCTTGTTTAATGGTTAGACAAATCCACCTGGCCAAAGTTTGCTTGGTAGCCGGCCAACCACGTTTTGCAGAACAGTATAGGACAAACAGAGAATCCGACTTCCTGAGATCCTTGGTTCTGTCCACATAAACCTGCAAAGTTCGGACCACATCCAGTGAAGCGAACTCTCCTGTCAAGGCCGGAACCACGATTGGCTGATTAAGATGATAAGCCGTCACCACCTTTGGCAAGTAATCCAACCGAGTCCGGAGTTCCGCCCTATCTGGGTGGAACACCAAATACGGAGAACGACATGAGAGAGCACTGAGGTCAGACACTCGTCGAGCCGATGCCAAGGCCAGCAGGATCACCGTCTTCCAGGTAAGCAAGCGTAAATCAATAGATTCTTAAGGCTCAAACACCTCAGACTTGAGATAATCCAGCACCAAGGGAAGATCCCAAGGTTCTTCCGGAGGTCTTACCGGAGGCTGCTGCCTGAGAACCCCATTCAAGAATGTTTGTATTTCCGTTTGTAAAGAAAACCGACAAAGCGGACACCTGAACCTTAAGGGACCCTAAACGAAGGCCCGCCTCAAAACCTGATTGCAGAAACCTCAACAATCGGGACAAAGAAAAAACAGCTGTAGGGCACTTGTGTCGTTCACACCACGACACATAAGCCTTCCAAATTCTGTAATAATGCCGGGAAGTAACCTCCTTCCTGGCTCTCATCATTGTGGGAATGACCTCTTTAGGTACCCCACGTCTACTCAGCAGTTCGGCCTCAACAGCCACGCCGTCAAACGCAGCTGCCTTAATTCTTGGTAGACGAATGGTCCCTGTTGCAACAGATCCTCTCTTTGAGGCAGTTGCCAGGGTTGATCTATCAGGAGCCCCTGAAGATCGGCAAACCAAGGCCGACGAGGCCAATTTGGAGCTATGAAAATCACCGTAGCCTTCTCGCGCTTGATCCGTTTGAGTACTAACTGAATCAAGGGTAATGGAGGGAACACATAGATTAGATGGTAATCCCACTCTGCGGTCAGAGCATCCGTGGCCACTGCCTCTGGATATCGTGACCTGGAACAATACTGAGCCACCTTGCAATTCCGTTTGGATGCCATCATGTCTATTTGAGGTAACCCCCAACGACTGACAATCTGGCCAAACACCTCCGGATGCAGGGCCCACTCCCCTGGGTGCACATCCTGGCGACTTAAGTAGTCCACTTCCCAATTGTCCACCCCTGGAATGAACACCACCGAGAAGGCCAGAGAATTCCTCTTCGCCCATTGTAGGATCGGGCGTACCTCCTGCATAGCTGCCCGACTGCGCGTTCCACCCTGTCTGTTGATATATGCCACAGCGGTGGCATTGTCCGACTGAATTCGGATCGGCTTCCCTCTGATGAACATGTCCGCCTTGAGAAGAGCCAGTCGGATAGCCCGAATCTCCAGAATATTTATCGGCAGCCTTGATTCCTGCGGAGACCAACGGCCCTGAAAGTGACGTCCCATCACAACCGCCCCCCAGCCCCTCAGGTTGGCATCCGTCGTGATGATAGTCCACTCCCAGACTCCGAACAGACGCCCCTCCAACAGATTGGCAGTGTGAAGCCACCAGTGAAGGGACAGACGACTGCAGGGTGAAAGAACTACCTTCCTGTGCATGTGGACATGCGAACCCGACCACTGCCTCAACAGATCGAGTTAAAAAGTCCTGGAGTGGAAACGGCCGAAAGGCAGAGCCTCGAAGGAGGCAACCATCTTGCCAAGCAACCGAATGCAAAGGTGCACCGACACCCTCCGAGGACGAAGAACCTGCTTCACCAAGTCCTGAAGCGAGGCAATTTTCTCCAAAGGAAGGAAGACCCGCTGTACTTCTGTGTCCAGAATTAGTCCAAGAAACAAAATCCTTTGGGAAGGCACCATCTGGGATTTCCCATAATTTAGAATCCAGCCATGCTGAATCAAGGTCTGACAAGTCACGTGAAGCGCCTGTTCCAGCTGACTCTTGGATCCGGCTTTTATCAACAAATCGTCCAGATACGGAACAATCTTGACTCCTAGTGTGTGGAGCAAGGCAACCATGACTGCCATTACCTTGGTGAAAAGGCGAGGCGCCGATGACAGGCCAAAGGGCAGAGCCCGAAATTGAAAATGTTGGTCCTTGATTGCGAACCGAAGGAACCTCTGGTGTAAGTCGTAAATGGGAATATGTAGATAGGCATCCTTGACGTCCAAGGATGCCAAATATTCCCCCGGTTCCAGACCTGCCACCACGGAGCGTAGCGACTCCATTTTGAACCTGTGGTACATAATGTACTCGTTCAACTTCTTTAAATTTAAGATCGGCCTTACCGACCCGTCTGGTTTTGGAACCAGGAAAAGAGGGGAATAAAACCCTTCTTTGCGTTGATCGGTTGGGACGTGCATTACCACGCCGGCTGATAACAACCGCTGAACTGCTTGGAGTAGTAACTGAGAGTCTTTTTCCGCATGCGGAAGACCCATCGTAAAAAACTGTTGAGGAGGAGAACCGGCAAACTCTAGTTTGTATCCCCGAGTCACGACTGAGAGAACCCACTTGTCCTTGCAGGATTCTTCCCAGGCCTGCCGGAAATCCAGAAGCCGCGCTCCTACTCTGGGATCCCCCAGGTAGGAGGGGAGGGCGTCATGCCGCGGGCTTTTCTGGCTGCTTGGCGTCTGCACGCCGGGAGCCAGGGTTAGCGGCGGAGGTGGCGGCACCAAAGCCTCTACCTCTACCACGGGACGAGGTAAAGGAACCTCTAGACTTACCCCTAAATTTCGGGGCACCTCGAAAGGAGCGAAAAGCCGGTCCCTGGTAAGGTTTTTTAGGAGGAGGCGCTGAGGAAGGGAGGAAGGTCGATTTCCCCCCTGTCGCCTGAGCAATTAATCTATCCAGCTCTGGGCCAAAAAGAACATCCCCCGTAAAGGGAAGAGCTTCCACTGCTTTTTTTATATCCGCCTCCGCCTGCCAAGACTTAAGCCACAAAGACCGTCTGGCTGTAATTGACAGAGCCGAGATCCTCGCCACCAGTGAAGCCGAATCCCTGGCAGCCTCTCCAATGTATGCCGCGGATTCTCGCATTTGATCAGCCAACTGAGCTAACTCCTCAGGAGGCCTCTGCTCCTCCAGGCCCCTGGACAAATCCTCTGCCCATTTCTCCATGGCCCTGCTGACCCAGGAGATAACAAAAATAGGACGCAAAGAGACACCTGCCGTAGAAAAGATATGCTTAAGCCCCGCCTCCAAACGCCTATCTGGCGCCTCCTTCAGGGCCACCGCTCCCGGAATGGGAAGCGCTGCCTTCTTTGAAAGCTTAGAGACGGAAGCGTCCGCTAACGGCGGGTACTCCCATTTCGCCCTGGCTTCAGGGGCAAAAGGGTAAGACGCCTTAAAGCGCCTGGACAACTGAAACTTTTTCTCAGGCACTTTCCAAATGTCCAACAGAGGCTTCTCCAACTCTATGGACTCAGGAAAAGTTACCGCAGCTTTAATAGGACGGCCAAAAATAGAAACCGGAGCAGGTGATTCTTGCTCAGCAACATTAAGGGTCACCTTAATAGCCTGAATCAAGGCCTCTAACCCTTGAGCCTCATCCTGAACACCCTGCTCCTCATCCACAGGCGCAAAGGTATCATCCAACGCCTGACACTCCCCCTCCTCTAGAGGGTTAACTTCCTCCTCATCCGAGGTATCAATCCTCAAAAGCAAAGGAGCACCCCTTTTTTAGGTGGAGGGGGGGCGCTGGACTGTGTAGGCATAACGGTGGATTGTACCAGCGAATCCACTGACCTAATCAACTCTCTGGCCCATGAAGGCTCAGCAGAAGACATAGTAGACAGATGAGAGTGTAAAATCTCCCTGTCCCTACGAGACGCTGCCAGCTCAGAAGCTAAGGTAGCTAACACACTTGTAACCCCTTCAGCATTAAGGAGAGCAGCCTGCTGTTGAACAGCCCCTCCTTTATAGCAATCCTTACACAGTGACACACCTTTCACATGCTGTGTAAATTGCTGATTACACTGAGTGCAGGTGAACAGCTTCTGAGAAGCCTTAGAGCCAGAAGCTTTTGTAGCCATAATGCAATCCAGTACAAACACTTCCTTCACACAGCACACTCTAACCCAGCCACACAGATAGCAGTGTAAACTCAGCAGTGTAAAAGAAGGAAATACAATAGGGGGAGAGGAGCTCACCTTCCCCGAATTAGCCCACCTGAAGACTCCAAGCGGGGACTCCTAAAAGGAGAACCCCTTCACTCACCCAGCGCAGTGACACAGTCTGTCCAGTCTGGGATGAAAAACGCTTTGCTGTCCTGAAGCAGAAGGGCTCTGATGAGGCACAACAACCAGAGGAAGGCAGCGTGGGCTTTAGAAGGCAGCGTTTGCCGCGCTGAGGATCTTTAACCTGGAGGAGACGCCAATGACACGCCTCCTCCTTCCTCCGTCCCAGCGCGCGCTGAGGACAGCGGCGCTGAGACACAGTCTGCCCCTCAGCTGGACCAGCGCGCGACTCTGGTCCAGCAGTCACCCGGCGCACAGCGCCCCTGTCCTGATCTCTCCGGCGGGTGACTTAGCCAGCGGAGCAGTAACACAAGCCGCGAGCGGCTGTGGCTGCTCCCCCACACCTAGTATGCAGGCGGCTGAGGTCAGCAGCGTGCGCCGCACGCAGTGCTGCTCTGACCTCCCAGAGAGCTCTGTACACACTGCAGGCAGCCAGTCTAACACTCAGGCTGCCTGCACACTTCTATATAAAACAAAAAACGGACAACCAGAGACCCCTGCGGGAGCCTCTTGCCCAGGGATCCTACTCCTCCGGGCACTAAACTAAGACTGGAGTCTGAGGGGGGGATAGAGGGGGAGGAGCCACACCACACTTCAAGTTCTTAAAGTGCCAACTCCTCCATAACACCACACTATCCCCAGCGTAGTACTTCAGTGTCCCCAGAGGATGAAGGAGAAAATGTGTATTCTAGAAATGAACGTTTACAAAATTCGAAAACCATGTGTGAACGGCGTGAACAGCAACATACTGAAAATCTGGGTGGATCTAATCCAGTGGTTCCCAACCCTGGTCCTCAAGTTCCCCCAACAGTGCACGTTTTCCAGGTCACCCGGCAGGTGCACTCATTATTCAGACACATTTTAAAAGATCCACAGGTGGAGCTAATTATGTCACTTGTGATTCTGTGTGGAGATCTGGAAAACGTGCACTGTTGGGGGTACTTGAGGACCAGGGTTGGGAACCACTGATCTAGCCAATAGAAACATTGGGATTTTGTTCATACTTTGATTTACAAATGAATATAATCCTTGAGAAGCTGCTCTTGAATCTGCTGGTTATACAAACTCACACAGTTTAGCGATAACAGACTGGAGAATATTGAGCTGTGAACGAGGAAAAGTTCTTCTAAAATCAATAAAACACTGTAGGAGTTGGGTAACACTTGTATGGAGCCCCTTCGATATAAAGAAATGATCTTGTGATTAGTACTTAATACTTAGTACTTAATATTTACTAATATTTACTAACAAAAGCATTCTAAAGAGTGGTTATTATAAACGCATAACTGTGTCCAAAAATCTGCTACTATTATTTTTTTTTTTTTATTACTTCTTTATTTGATTTTAAAAGTGCATAATTGTTTTACAGTACAGTAGTTTTTCGCAGACATAAATACTTAGAAACAAATGAAAACCGAAAAGAAAACAAAAAAAAGAAAAATAAATAAAAACATATAAAAAAGATATAAAATTAGGACATAAATAATAAATACATACAGTACAGAACTTACATATCATACAAACAGCATTTGGTGAATTGCTACCCTCCCCCACCCTTCCCCCTTACCCCCATGCAGTGCTTTAGTCATCTTGCTCCTTTACCTTTCGCTAGGATTAGTTTGGCTAAATTCCCTGCTATCCTCTCCCAACCTAAATCACTTTCCCTAACCCTTCTATTTTGCCACTAAGCTGCCAGGTGGCTGGGCCGTTGAGTCACACTGGTTATCTTTATTTTATTTCTATCATTTAAAGTTGGATTACTTTTATATTTTCCTAGTGTTACAGAAAATTATTTATTCTATCGTGTGGTGGTGTTCTGTCTAGTGTTTGTTTTAACCGTAAGTGATCAGACGTTTATTATTGTGTTACAAGTTTTTTAAACTTACACTCGTTAGTGAGTTTTAGTTAAAGTTGGTGCAAAGCTTAAGAAATTTTTTTTTTTTTTTTTTTATTAGTGTACATAGTGAGGATATCATCATTTACTATATCAATTAGTGTCCAAATTTTTTTTAACGTAAGGGGAAAAATACCATTTATCCCATATTCCGTGAAATCTGCCAACATTATTTCTAGATATATACACAGCTCTCTCATGTTCGAACGTATAGTTAACCAAACTGACCCAGTCCTTAATATTTGGTGCTTTCTCTGCCATCCAAAGTCTGGCAATGGAGGTCTTGGCAAGTGCTCCAAGAATGATGGCCAGCTGCCTTATATCCGATGTCACCCCAGTCCTAGACCAAACCCCCAGTATTAGCGCTTTGGGACATATTTCCCCCTGAGGGATACCTAAATTTATCAGCACTTCCACTACTTCCTTCCAGAATTTTTGGAGAGTTGTGCAGTGCCATATTAAGTGCCAAAAGTCAGCCCCTAAGGCCCTACATTTCGGGCAGGAATCGCTTTTACCCCTTGCGAACTTTTTTATTATAGTCGGAGTTATGTAGGTGCGATGCAAGATGTTAAATTGGATCTGCTGGGTCCTAAGGGAAGTAGTGGCTAAACTGGGTATGGCGAGAGCCCTATCCCAGTCATCTGATGTAAGCTCGGGGATTTCCCCAGACCATTTTGTCATAAGGTCATGTAGGCCAGGGGTCGACAGTATAGATGAAATATATTTGTGGCATTTGGATACGCCTTTAGACGGGCCCAAACTGCGTAGAAATGTTTTAAGTGGGTGATCTATTACATTACTAGAGGATACGTGCAAGTGTTCTTCCATTGCACTTCTGAGCTGCAGAAAACGAAAGAACATGCTGTTAGGGATCTGGAACTCTAATTGCAATTGAGCAAATGTTTTGACCCCAGTTTGCGTGATCACATGGCCTACATTCCTTATTCCAAACTGGGTCCAAGCTGCCATTCCCTGATGCCTTTCAATATGTTTAAAAGAATCCAGGGAAGAGAGACTTGTTTCAGGGTCAGTATCTTTATATCCTATTATTCCAGAGATCCAGTTCCATATTTTTATAGCTTGGGTAAGAATCGGGGGATATTTCTTGCTACATTTTTTCGACAGAATAGCTTGTATCGGGGAATAACCCGGGATGATCTTATTTATTAAGTTTAGTAGTTCTGTTGATTGACACGGCTCCACAACCCAGTCTCGAAAATGTAACAATTGCGTTGATACATAATACAGTTTGAAGTTGGGGAGTGCAAGTCCTCCTTGGTCTCGTGGTCTCATAAGTGTGGATAGTTTAACTCTCGGTCTTTTATTTCTCCATATGAAGGAGATTATTATCCCATTTATTTTATTAAATATTTTATCTGGGATGTAAACAGGGGAATGTTGCAGCATGTAGAGTACTTTTGGTAAAATCATCATTTTAATAAGGTTTACCCTACCTACCACTGTCAATGGTAATTTGAGCCAATTCTTGCATTTAGATCTAATTAAAGCAATTACTGGGTCTATATTATATTTGATATAGTCTCTTGCGTCTTTAGAGATTACTACCCCCAAATAATCGAATCTTTCCACCCTCGGTATCTCGATTACTACCTCAGGTTCAATCTGCATCCCGGTAGACAGTTTTTCCACTAATAAGTGGGATTTACTACTATTTATAGTCAATCCTGAGTACAGGCCAAATTCCTGAAGGACTTGCATCACCAAAGGGAGATCCTGCCTGTAGTTTGCCATCCCCACCAACAAATCATCCGCGTATAGCGAGACAAGGCTGTCCGCACCTCCACCGGGGTCCCCCCTGCTTAGTATGTTTCTTAGATTACACGCAAGTGGCTCTATGGCCAGAGAGAACAACGAGGGGGAGAGCGGGCAGCCCTGTCTCGTCCCACGGTATATAAAAAATGGGTCCGATACAAAGCCATTGACAGTTATGCGAGCAGTGGGGTTATAATAAATCATTAAAAGCCTTTTGATAAAACAAGGCCCGAAACCAAATACCTCCAGAGTGGTCTTTAAATATGGCCACTCCAGAGAGTCAAAGGCCTTATTAGTATCAAAAGAGGCCAGGGCAATCTCCGAACCCGTCGTCTTTCTTGCCTGTAAATAGGAAAAAACACGTCGAATGTTTATGGAGGTAGATTTCCCTTTCCTAAAACCCGTTTGATCAACATGAACTATTTTATCCAACACCTCTCCGATTCTATTTGCCAAAATGGTTGCAAACACCTTAGCATCGACTGTGAGCAGCGAGATGGGTCTATAGGAGTCTGCCTTTAAGGGATCTTTGCCCTTTTTAAGAATCACTGTGATCACTGCCTCTGTCATGGAATATGATAGTTGGCCTTCTTTTTCCATTTCTTGATAAAAGTACAGTAACCGGGAGGACAAAGTATCACTAAATAGCTTATATATTTCAACTGGTAGGCCATCAATAACAGGGGCTTTACCAGATGCTACACTTCTTATTGCACCTTCCACCTCGCCCAGCGTGAACGGTAAATCCAAAGTTTCCCTATCTTGGTCCGAAAGAGTGGGCAAGTCAATGGCCCTCAGATAGGCCAAGCTATTATAATAATCAGGAGTTAATTTAGAAAGATATATCTCCCTATAATGATTAACGAAAACCTCTGTAATTTTAGAGGTTTCACTGAACGTTTCTCCTTCCTGAGAACAAATTTTAGAAATTGTCCTAGGTGGTTCTTCAGTTTTTGCCATATAGGCCATCAGCTTGCCAGCCCTGTCGGCCATTAAGTACATTTTATGTGAGTCTTTTAATAAGTGAAATTTGGCCATGTCTTGTAGGTGTATGACCCACGCCCGTTGCGCCATTAGCCATTCCTGTTTGACTAGGTCAGATTGATTTAATATATAGGTTTGTTCTAAATCTGACATTTTGTTCTCTAATGTTGTAGCCTTACTCTGAAGTTGGTTTCTAGCAAACGCTATTTTTTTAATCAAGGTGCCCCGTAAATAGGCTTTAGATGATTCCCAAACAAAGCTCGATTTAGCCGAGTCTATATTAAAGCCAAAGAAACCTTCCAGATCTACTTTTAAGTCATTAATGTTTTCCAACTGAGTCAGCCAGGTTGGTTGAAGCTTCCAGTATCTAAACCCGCGGATTATATCTGTGTCGAGAACCATTACCAACGGAGAATGGTCCGAAATTCCCCTGGAGTTATAATCAATGAGCGTTATTTTGTTTGCTAGAGCCCTTGACGTAAAAATCATGTCTATCCGAGAAAAATTATTATGGGAAGGGGAGTAACAGGAATATTTTCGCTGATCGGGAAATTTCTCTCGCCAGACCTCACTCCATCCCAAGTCGGCCGTAAATCTGGAGAGAGAACTTTCACCAGAAGGGGTACTCTTTCTGGGACACCAAACGTCAAGGCCATAGTTCATCACCATGTTAAAGTCCCCTACACATATAAAGGGATTGTCAGGGCGAACCGCTATAAACTCTAAGGCAGTTCTAAGGATATCAAAGGCGAACGGGGGAGGGATATAAACCGATAGTAACGAAATTCTAGCCGTACCAAAAATACCATCCAGAAACACATAACGGCCCCTTGGGTCAATCTGAGCGGCAATATGTTCATATACTACAGATCTCTTTATCAAAATTGATACTCCTCTGGAGGCCGACGTGAACGGAGCATGAAACATTTGGGCGATCCAGGGCCGTTTCAAAGAAGCGCACCTTTCCTTAGTCAGGTGCGTCTCCTGTAGACAAATCACGTCGGCCTCCAGAGTTTTACAATACTTGAGAACAAGAGCACGTTTTACCCTATCATTAAGGCCACGGACATTCCATGTCACAATTTTAACCATAAGCTAGCGTTAACCACTGGGAGGACAGCATACTTTAGGCTACTGCAAAAAGGGAACAAGAGTCGTAGCAGAAGGAAAACAACAATTCCACCATTACACAAAAAAAAAGAGAAAAAAACAAAAACAGAGAAAAAAGACAATCTATATTTAACATGAACCCCCCCACCTCCCCCCTCCCTGTATAACCTATCCCACTAGGCATACCTCTAGCTATAACCCCCATTTACTACTACACACTTATTCTTACACTTGGAGGCTATTACTTTATAACCACCTTAAGCACGGCAAGAAGCTCCGGCACTTCAGTTTAGTATTTTAGAACAAAATATTATAACCACGATCCCCCACCCCAACCATATGTGCCTGAACATAGCATTTGCTTTACGCTGACAAACCCCAGGATTATACTCAGACTTGACAAAAGAGCAAACTTTCTACTGCATGCTGTTTTTGCCAGGGTAATATTTGTCCAGCCAAGCGGCTGCTTCAGCTGCTGTTGAGAAGAATATAGACTCTCCGTTGGCCACTACCCGGAGTCTAGCGGGATATTGCATTGAGTATTTTAGTTCAAGTTCTCTCAACCGTGCTTTCACGTTTCGAAATTTTGCCCTATCTTTTTGAACTTCCTGAGGTAGGTCAGGATACATTGAGACCTTGGACCCATTGTAGCCAAAGTCCGTTTTTGCACGAGTAAGCCTCAGGACTTGGTCCCGGTCCCTGAAATGTAAAAATTTAACAATCATAGTACGTGATGACCCTCCTGGGATTGATGGGCGGGCAGGGATTCGGTGTGCCCTTTCGATGGTAAATTGGGCTGAGAAGTTCTCTTGGCCAAATTCTTTCAGCAGCCATGTTTCAACGAATTTTTCAGGTTCACGGCCCTCCACCCGTTCCTCCAAGCCCACAATACGAACATTGTTTCGACGAGAACGCCCCTCCAGGTCTATAACCTTGTATCTTAAGTCCGTTATTTGCCCAGACATAGCCTTAACTTGGGCCTGTAGCGGAGCCATTATGTCCTCTGTGTCTGAGACACGCTTCTCCAGTTCCACTACCCGATCTCTAGTTTTCTGCGCGTCGTCTCTGATCAGCATTATATCAGATTGTACTTTGTTCATCTGTTCTGAGAGACGTTCTTCACATTTGCTAACTGCGTCCAAGACATGCTGGAGTGTAATCTCGGGAGGAGCTGGCAAGGTCTGTGGTTTAGAGGGGGTAGTTTGTGGCTTTGGGGGTTGGGAGGAATTTGCACGGGCATATTTTTCAAGCCTAGCGGCAGCTGAATTGGTCCCGGATTTGGGCATGATACCTGTTTTATTGATTTTTAAATCGTCAAATCCGATGTCCCTTTAGGTTTATATGATGATTTAAGGAGACAGTCACCAGGAAATACGCATGCCCTGACCAAGTTTAACAAGGATCACCTTAGTGTGGGGTTAGATTTCCAAAAAGGAGTAGCCCCGACTCTCACTCGGGGAATTACTGTGCCCCGTATCAGGCCCTCACTCCGGCAGAACCAGCAGACCGGTATATTGTATGAACACTGTCCTTATGCTTTATTCAATCCGATACAGGGATTTTGCAGATAAAGAGTTTGTCTATAAACCCACCTCTCTCCAATCAAACCTCTCTCACAGGTTATGGTGGAGAGTCAAGGGGGTATAGTGAGGCGGCTATTCATCCAGTTAGCTACTTGCACTTTGTAGGTCCCACTGACCTGTTGGAATAGCGAGCGATTAGGCCCTCTCACTGCCTATAACCGCTCGTCAAAGTCAGCACCAGCATTAGGGCCCACAGCCGATCAAAGACTCAGAGTACCGCAGCAACGGATCAATCCTACCTGGACTTTTATAAAGAGTCTCAGAGATATGCCACTCTCTTGTGGCACCGTAGTGCTGCTAGATTGCAGCCCCTCCCCCAAGCACAAAAGGTTCAGTTTAAATTTATTTTTATACTGCCACTTGAAGCTAGTCCATCAATGCTTGATAGCACTCTATCCCTCTTTATATGGAGTAGTCCCGTCTCCCACCCGGGACTCCTTAATCCAATATCAGCCTCTCTCACCGGCTGAGCTGGCAGGGGGTCAGTTTGATAAAGAATATAAGCAGAGTACCTTATAACTTGTGCGCGCCTGCATAGAGTACTATCAGCCGATGTACTTGCGATAAACTTGCGTTTGGGGGGTAGCTTTTGTAGTTTAAGAGCCGGCTCTCTCACTGCCTCAGCTCTATAATCCGTCCCGGCATCCGGCCCTCTCACTGCCGGAGCTTAGCGTGCTTCTGGAGGGTCGTACTGTCTGCCTCCGGATGAGGATGGTGCACCTCGAAACTGCACCCCCAGGAAAACCAGCCCGTCAGCACGGGATTCCGCCCGCTACACCATCCGACCAGGGCGCCGTTCAGGTGCCAGGTAACGCCAGGAAAGAGCCACGATCTTCAGGGGTCTCAGCCTCCGCCCAGGTAAGCCGATTCGGGGGAAGGAAGGATCATCAAAGTGCGGACCTCAGGAAGGCACCGTAGGCTAGGGAGGCAGCGTGGTTATCGGCGAGTCATGCCGGAGCTCCTGCTCGCGTGACGCCACACACGTCACACACGTGCAGCCAAAAATCTGCTACTATTATAACTTGCAATAGAGAAGTGCAGGGATCCTCAAACTATTTTGCTCTGGGACCTTATCAGACAATTATTGCTTTCAAGAATTGTACAGTTATATACACTCTCAATGGAAATGCTGATGTAATACGTTAGTTTTCATTGTAAAGCTGTATTTTATTGCCTCGATACAATAAAAATATATTGAAAAAAAAAATATATATATATTTACGGGACCCCATCAAGTTGATGAAGGTCATCACATCACATGTGTAGACAGCAGACAGCACATACATGGCACATACTAGATCAGAGAAGGGGAACCTTTTGGCCCTCCAGCTGTTGTTGAACTGCACATCCCAGCATAACCTGCAACATTTTTAGCACGGCTGTAGCAGGACATGCTGGGATTGTGATGTAGTCAGCACATTGTCAGTCATGATGTTCACCTTGTTTAAATGTTGGCAGTTAGAAGAAAACTACAAAGTAATTATGCTAAAAGAAGTGTCATACTCCGTTTTCAGATGGCATTTGTATGTCAAGTGAGTGTCGTGTTGGCAAGGAGATTACTGATAGTTTTCATTGTTTATGTCCGAGGTGAACTGCAGGTTTGCATAAACAAACTATTCATTTAATAAGTGTACAATACTACAATCCCCTCTGTAAGTATGTTAGCTGGTTCATTAGTACCAGCCTTCTATCTAGAGCAGTGGTTCCCAACCTGGGGTACTTTGCAGACCGGTTGAGGGTTATTGAAAGTAATATTGGTAATGGCGGAAGAAGGAAAAAGGTCTCCCTATGGTGGAAGAAGTCTCCCATTGCCCTAAAGATGAACCATGTCAAGTCACTTCCGCTGCTGTCCTGTTTTTGCTTGACCAGCAATACACTTGGAGCTACCTGTGCCGCCCTCAGGCTTCAGTGATGATCTGGTATACAGTAGATGGAGAAAGCAGCAGTATTAATCCTACAAGCGTTAGAGGGAACCACGGAGTACACAGCCAGCGGCCAGACACCGAGGGATGTGATCCCTGACTGCACACTACAGCTTAATATAAGGACATGCATACCGCTCACTTCTATTCCACTCCTAAGTACTGTGGATATTTCAAATTGAAATTGAGGGGTACTCATAAGTGAAAAGCCTAATCAAGGGGTACGGGAGAGAGAAAATGATCCACTGATCTAGAGGTTGCTTGCAATGACTGGCTGCAGTACTGCCATCAGAAATTGTGGGGCCTGGACTAGCAAAAAAGCAGGTCTCTCTTTTCCCATGTTGGGAGGGAGGAGCAATAGAGGGAAAGGGCAGAAAGAAACTGTAGGAGAGGGGTGCGATGGGAGCGAGAGGGGAGGAATATGGGAAGACGGGAGAGGGAAAGAAGATGGTGATAGATGGGAGAGAGGGGGGAGATGGATCAGAGAGGATGTACCGTATGGAGCTGTTGTATTTTACTCTTGGTTTTAGTACCAGGATGGGGCCCCTTCATTATCTGAGCTGGTAACTCCAGTTCCAACTCCTATCTAGTTTCTCAGAGGATACCTTTTGGTTTGTTGTGTGTGTGTGTGTGTGTGTGAATGCATCAAACACACACACACACCAACAGTCACACAATAAAGTAATATTTAGAAGCCAGTCAGTCAGAAATACTTGCTAAGAAAGACCACAAATAGGTTTACACATTGACATCAATAGCGTATTGATTATTTGTAATGTGTTTCTAAATTCATTATGTGGGCTTAATTTAGCCGGAGCTGTAATTAGACATGTTAGCGTCCCCGGGCAATAATAACACTGCTCTCTCTCGCTCTCTCTCTCTGTGTTGGGTACGATAGTTATAAGCAGCAATAGGGGCGAGACCAGCACTAATTACCAGGTTTCCATGTTGTCTGAAGTGCCTGGCAGGGCTGGGGGCACTGTGCGGGTAGACCTATTTCACCTTTCATGGCGCACACTGAAGCAACACATCACCGTGCAATGTATTTGCCATTCCTTTTTTGTGTCCTATGCATTAACGGACTTTTGAAACTCCAATAACAATTAGCAACGATGGCCACAATGTGCCCTTGGAACATAGACACTCTGATACCCAGTGACCCGCATGCCCACTAGAGGCGCACTGAAAATGTTGTAAGGGTACCATAGTCTTCTGGGAAGGCGGTTAGCATCCCAGCAGTTGTGATCTAATGGTTAGAATCCAGATCGATCCTGAAGGAAAGTATGGGTTTTATATACTTACCCAAACCCACCGGCATGATCAACTTCTTGATTTCATACCCAACCCGTCTTCTGACACGTGTGCAGCTGAATATCTTAGCCACACTTTGTGGATAACTTGCACAATTAGGATTGTCCTGCAATGTACATGTAACCAATTAATTCATGTAATGGCCAATTTGTCTGATTTGCTGGAAGTAAAACAATACTTGGGCCTTCCGGTGTGTATGTGCCATCTGATAATCCGACCACTGTCTAATAAAAAATTGATTGCATTGTTCTCCGGACAATATAAATAACCAATCCTGCATTTAATTGCTCTTGAAATGTTATGGCAGATGTTTATGTTGCTATCAGACAACTCCACGACACGAAATAAAAGCCGGATTTCTGAATGGTTTTTTAGCTGTCATTGTAAGGTAATATAGTACAGGTTGGGTCTGCCTTATCCCTGTGGGGGGGGAGGGGGGTTTCTCGCCTGCCTGCAAGCCATTTTATTCATACTTGCCCTCATCCCCCGATGTCCACTGTGGCCTTCAGGATCCTCTCAATCTCCGGTCCCAGCGGTGCATTGCACGGGCACCCCTCACACTCGCGCAATGCACCCCTGGGACCGGAGATGCTGCTGAAGAGGATCCTGGAGGCCGCCCTGGACGTCGGGGGACCATCGGGACACCACCAGGGGACCAGGTAAGTGTGGAAAATAAAATATTCTGATCCAGAAAAATCCCTTGTGGTCCCGAGCATTTCGGATAAATGATACTCCAACCTGTAATTACTTCCTTCCATATATATATTGTAGTAAAACCTCCCTGGTCAGTGCATTTGTTCATATCCACTGGTTGGCGATGTTCAGAAGATTGTTACATTGTTATTGTTTATATGAACAGCACCTATTTTATCTGCTAGGGCAGGGGTTCCCAATCTTTTTTGATTCACGGCACCCTAGAGAATCAGAATTTTTTTCACGGCACCCCTAGGTCCCCAAAAAAAAATATTATATTGGGTTTATATGCGATTCTTAGTGGCAGTTATGTGGTAAAGGGCAGGATTTGCTTCTGTTTGTACACATTCTATGATTGGCAGCCACCAGCTCTGGTTTTGCTCATAAATAATTAACCATTAATAATTTGAGTTGGTCCTAGACCACCAAGCCGCGGCACCCCTGCATGTGTCCCGAGGCAACCCAGGGAGCCACGGCACACAGTTTGGGAACCACTGTGCTAGGGAACCGTATAGCCATCCTACTGTTAACCCTTGCAGTGCCAAGTGACTTTGTCAAAATAGGTGTGAAAATGGTCAAGCAAACATTTTTATTCATCATAATGACCTGTGATGTTTATTTTTACATATAAAATATAAAAAAAATAAATATTTTTTTTACCCAACATTTTTATTTGAATTTATATAACACATGTGGGCACCGCTGGCATTTTTTAGCTGATGTTTAGAATGTCTCTCAGAGAGAGATGTTGGCACTCAAAGGGTTAAACCAGAACTCATTTCAGAATAATAACTGGCAGAAAATCCCATGGTCCCATCGGTCACTTCAGTGTCTCTATCCGTTCCTCAGGTGTATGCAATAGATGTTGTTATTTTGACATGGGGGGGAAAGCTGCATCCTTGAACAATGTTACATTGTATGAGCCTTCCTTTCTCAAACCTTCCGGTTGCAGTTTCCATATTAATTTGAATATCCCTCACCGGAGTAAGCTGCTGTCATCTTTAATTATATCTAGCGCTTCTGCGGTTCCTTCAGTGAAATGTATACCAGACAGGTGGTTTTTACTGTAAGACTCCAAGATTAGGCTTTGCTTTTGAAACACTGAGCAGATGTAAAGGTAACATTGATATGCACACACAGTCACGTATCTCCCAGGATGATATGCCCTCAACTCAGTCATAGACAAAGAAGGAAAGGCTGAGCTCTCAATAAAACATTACAGTAAGGCTGTATCTATCAGATACATCAGCACCCTGCTGGGAGGAATCTGCCTGCATAGTGTGAAATGATTGTCTGCTTACTATTCTAGTCTGACTCTCCCCATCCAGTAGCGTTATTGCTAAACAGTCTCAGTTCCTTTAACCGTTTTAAATTGAATTCTTTCCTGTACTTTTTTTCTTTCACTGGGATTGCTTTTATGTTGTCTGCATCACACTGTGGGAATGTGTGGTGTTACTGGTTGTTCTGGAGACATTACAAATCTGTGACCTTGCAATTAACAATAATCATAGTTGCCTCCCCTCCTGCATTCTGCAGGAGACTCCCTGACATAGCAGCAATCTCCCTCTCTCCCTCATTAGTCTAACGTTCTCCCTCATTTCACCTAGCCCACATTACACTGTAACATCATAGTTACCTCCCCTCCTGCATTCTGCAGGAGACTCCCTGACATAGCAGCAATCTCCCTCTCACCCTCATTAGTCTAGCAATCTCCCTCATGTCACCTAGCCCACAATACACTGTTACATCATAGTTACCTCCCCTGCTGCATTCTGCAGGAGACTCCCTGACATAGCAGCAATCTCCCTCTCACCCTCATTAGTCTAGCAATCTCCCTCATGTCACCTAGCCCACAATACACTGTTACATCATAGTTATCTCCCCTCCTGCATTCTGCAGGAGACTCCCTGACATAGCAGCAATCTCCCTCTCTCCCTAATTAATCTAACATTCTCCCTCATTTCACCTAGCCCACATTACACTGTTACATCATAGTTACCTCCCCTGCTGCATTCTACAGGAGACTCCCTGACATAGCAGCAATCTCCCTCTCTCCCTCATTAGTCTAGCAATCTCCCTCATTTCACCTAGTCCACATTACACTGTTACATCATAGTTACCTCCCCTCCTGCATTCTGCAGGAGACTCCCTGACATAGCAGCAATCTCCCTCTCTCCCTCATTAGTCTAACGTTCTCCCTCATTTCACCTAGCCCACATTACACTGTTACATCATAGTTACCTCCCCTCCTGCATTCTGCAGGAGACTCCCTGACATAGCAGCAATCTCCCTCTCACCCTCATTAGTCTAGCAATCTCCCTCATGTCACCTAGCCCACAATACACTGTTACATCATAGTTACCTCCCCTGCTGCATTCTGCAGGAGACTCCCTGACATAGCAGCAATCTCCCTCTCACCCTCATTAGTCTAGCAATCTCCCTCATGTCACCTAGCCCACAATACACTGTTACATCATAGTTATCTCCCCTCCTGCATTCTGCAGGAGACTCCCTGACATAGCAGCAATCTCCCTCTCTCCCTAATTAGTCTAACATTCTCCCTCATTTCACCTAGCCCACATTACACTGTTACATCATAGTTACCTCCCCTCCTGCATTCTACAGGAGACTCCCTGACATAGCAGCAATCTCCCTCTCTCCCTCATTAGTCTAGCAATCTCCCTCATGTCACTTAGCCCACATTACACTGTTACATTTTTGGGAAAAAGGAATGAGAGACAGATAAATTTACATTGAATCATCAGCACCATTTCCCAGCACTTTACCAAGTATAGTAGCTCTTACTAACTGCTTTGGGGCTCATCTACATTTGGATAGAAGTCATTTTAAAAGATTCTTCTGAGATGTAGCAGTGCGCACCCACGCTTCTAGGTGCCACGTTCACAATCTCTTTTCACAATCTCTCCATATATGGAACTAGACACGCCCTTTGGGTGGAGCATGACACGCCCCCTCAATGGGTCACTGTGCAAAATTCTACTACCAACTATAATCTTCCTGAAACTAGTTTTAATTGGTCAATAATTATAAGTACACTGGTTCATCACACAACTATCACATTCGTGTACCGTATATAAGGGAATTATTTTACAAGCGCCAAGACAGGGCCGAAACTAGGATTTCGGGCACCCGGTGCAAAGCCCCCTAGTTACATCCCTGGCCAAGAAAATACCTTTTGTGAGAGGTGCTGGTGTTATTAATGGACTAGAATTAAAAAATATTACATTAAACTGTTTAAAGTTTGAATAGACTTGACTTTACAATATACACAAGGACTGACTTTACAATATACACACAGATTGACTTTACAATATATACAAGGACTGACTTTACAATATACACAAGGACTGACTTTACAATATACTGTACACCGGGACTGACTTTACAGTATACACTGGGACTGACTTTACAATATACACACAGATTGACTTTACAATATACACAAGGACTGACTTTACAATATACACAAGGACTGACTTTACAATATACACACGGATTGACTTTACAATATACACAAGGACTGACTTTACAATATACACACGGATTGACTTTACAGTATACACTGGGACTGACTTTACAATATACACACGGATTGACTTTACAATATACACACGAATTGACTTTACAGTATACACTGGGACTGACTTTACAATATACACACAGATTGACTTTACAATATACACAAGGACTGACTTTACAATATACTGTACACCGGGACTGACTTTACAATATACACACAGATTGACTTTACAATATACACAAGGACTGACTTTACAATATACTGTACACCGGGATTGACTTTACAATATACACACAGATTGACTTTACAATATACACAAGGACTGACTTTACAATATACACACAGATTGACTTTACAGTATATACACGGATTGACTTTACAATATACTGTACACGGGACTGACTTTACAGTATACATAGGGACTGACTTTACAGTATATACACAAACTGCTGGCAACAATGTTCAAGCGAATGTGAGGTTTGTGGAGATTTGTCACTTCAGCTTCTGATAGTACAGCTCAGAGCCGTAATGAGACATTTTTGTGCCCTATGCCAAAAAGTGAATTTGTGCCCCCTCTCCCCCATTATTTATGGTAAAATAGGGACAGTGCTTGCCGAAAATATAGAGGAAGGTGGGGGGTTTGACTTTATGGGGAGGGATGTGACCACATGGGATACGGTCTCTGGGTCGACATTCATGAAGGTTGACATGACTGTAGGTCACTAGGGGGTGGTGGGAGAATAAAATAGTGTAAGCGCAACAAGGGGACGCAGTGCACTTTTTTCTTTTTAGTGTTCATGTCGACTGTGTCGACATTCGGGACAAAAAAGTGAAAACTCCATGTTGACCTTCCCCACATCAACCTAATGGTTGTGTCGCCCTAACCCATGTCGACCTTCATGCATGTCTACCTTCAGTGGTCGACCTAATGCTTGTAGACCTAATGTCTGTCTATCCAATGATCCATACCCGGCCCCATAATAGTACCAAGTCACATTACGCCACACAGCAGTGCCCCTTAAACACTTTGCGCCACAGTAGAGCGCTTGAATACATTATGCCATAGTAGACCCCTAACTTACATTAAGCCTCTAGACCTCAATCCTCCTCCTCCTCCTCTTCATTCCTTTATATCCACAGGTGTAGTGTCAGTGGAAAAAAAGGTGTGTTCGTCCCTGTCCAGAGAAAAGATGTTGATCTTACACTACATCTCCCTCATCAGCAACAGCAGTGCTGCAGAGTCTGGCTCCTCCTATACTGGAAACTCCACTTAAACCACTACAAGCGAGGACAAGATGTGTGGTGTACACACAGGGGATCGTGCGCTGCCTATCTTTGCCTGCTGTAATGTAGACAGCGGACAGCACTGCAGCTCTCACCACATGCACAGCGTTTGAGGTAGATGCGGATGATGTAACCGCAATAAACATGTGCCGGCTGCACCACCTTACTGATGTTTCCACGTACATTATTCTCCATGCAATACAAGTCAGGTTATGCATAACAGGGTGTCTCTCCTGCGAATTTCTGTTGAATAGTGATAATAGGATACACAAGCAGCTCCTACTGATTTAAATAGGTGGTGTGTCTATGTACAGTTTGAGACTGCCACTGTATCTGCAATGGAACGTTACAGTGTTTTTCTGGAAGACCGTGTAACTAATATTTTGCATGCGAATACAACCGCAGTCACACACCCACTTTTTCATAACCACCTGTACTGCTCACATGAGACCAGGACTTTGATGATTCTATGAAAATGATTTCTAAATATTTCCCTTTTGTCTGTCCCTTTTGTCCGTCCCCTGCAAACATGTTTTCATGTCACTTGTCCCCCGCTCCCCCCCCCCCCCCCGCAGCATACATCTACCCCACCATGTGCTATTCCTGTAATGTGTACCTCCGCAGATTGCTGACCTATGCAGCGCACACAGATGTTGCCTCAGATGGTATCTCTGCGGGCAGGATGTGGGTCACGTGGATGTTTCTGTGCAGGGTTTATCATACTACTACACAAGTATTTGCTTTCCAATAAATACATTGGACCCTTGTATGGATCGCACAGTGTAACCTTCGTAGTGCGCCCACCATGGCTGCCTCATCTGGTGCACTTGTGGATGGGATGAAAAATACATGGACCTGAGTATACATTGAAATCACCCATTTTGGGTAATTTCTTTTAGGGTTAATCTATTCACCCAGGGTAATCCTACACAGAGCACCTAAATCAGGGGTGGCCAAACCGGTCCTCGATATCTACCAACGGTCCATGTTTTCCAGATTACCTAGCTGGTGCACAGCTGTAGTCATTACTAACTGTCACATTTTAAAACCTGCTGCATTCATTCCTACTACAGATCCACAGGTTGCCTGGAAAACATGCACCGTTGGTAGATCTTGAGGACAGGTTTGGCCACCCCTGGCCTAAATGACTGCCGCATCTTGTCAGGGTGGGGTACAGAACCTGTGGAAGTTATTATCCAAAATGCTGCACCACTCCTGCATTATGCTTACTGTGTGCTCAAGGGTTTCTTTTGTCTGTTACTGTACTACCAACATCCTCTGTACTGTGTGCATTGATTTTTTTTTTTATGTCTGTAAAGCGCTTTGAGTCCTGTTGGAAAAAGTGCGCTGTTTGCTCTATAAATTAAACTTACTTACATATAGATGTACCCTTTTAATCAGCAGAAGCTGCTTGTGCACCCTAATTGTGTTCTCTTTTTACACTGCATATAGACATGCAGCATACCCTTTTAATCAGCAGAAGCTGCTTGTGAACCCTAATTGTGTTTTCTTGTTATACTGCATATAGACATGCAGCATATCCTTTTATTCAGCAGAAGCTGCGTGTGCACCTTAGTTGCTTTTTTCAAATCACACACTAGTTAATGAAAAAAGTTGCAAAAAGTAAAACTTTGTGCTACAAAATTGTGTCACGGCATGATGCAATAAAAAATGCCATTTAACGAGAAAAGAGGCTTGATGCATGTGGAAACGTGCATTTATGGCACTGGTACAATTACCATGTCCAAAATGCCGCTGTTTAATAGATTACATTTTTGCTATCCTTAAATGACACTTCGTTCCATATTCTTGGCACCATTGATACCCTATGGCTCAAGCCCGTAACTTCAAGTATCTTAAAACTTCCCACCGGACAGCTGTGAGGAATTATCTGACTGATATGATTGGCCCCCGCCAATCTCAGTTCTTTCTTTTCATTTGCAGCTTCACAGTAAAGAACAACAATCTATCGGAAGTGTGGAGCAAATCTTCCCAAAGGGAGCTAAAAGTCTCCGGTTCAAATCTGAGGCTCAATTAAGGACAAAGGAAAACATTCTGCGCACAGCTGGGTTCAGTAGAGAGGCAGAGAGGATGCATTTTTATTTCATAAACACTTTGCAGACCAGGAATTACTGTACTGCTTGGCTATAAATCCTGTCTCTTGCTTTCCAGAACATTCAGATCTATCTGCCTTCAGGATCCAAGACCTGGCGCACCTTAAGTGCTCCCTTTAGGACATTGTCTTATTGTTCATACAAAAAACAAATACAGTATGCATCTGCTACATGGGGGCAGATTTATTAAGCCTTAACAAGAGATATATGCAAGGGTGATAGAGAGATAAACGTCCAGCCAATCAGCTCCTTACTGACTTTTTTCAAACACAGCCTTTCACATGGCAGTTAGCAGCTGATTGGCTGGACATTTATCTCTCTTTATCACCCTTGCATTTATCTCTTGTTAAGGCTTAATACATCTGCCCCATAGAGAGGTATATTAGATGCTAACACAGTTCATGTATATACTGAGAATACACCCAGCATGCATATATTAAATGCATGATCAGCCTGGATTCGTGCAATACTGTAGCTCACTCTTGTGTCATAGGTCATCACACACACTTGTATCAGAGAACCAGCTCACTTATTCAGCACACTCCTTATGTGTATGGAATGCCCATACACATAAGAAGGGCAGCACGGATGGTGTAATGGTTAGCATTACTGCCTCACAGCACTGAGGTCATGGGTTAGATTCCCACCATGGCCCTAACTGTGTGGAGTTTGGATATTCTACCCCGTGCTTGCGTGAGTTTCCTCCGGGTACTCCAGTTTCCTCCCACAATCCAAAAATATACTGGTAGGTTAATTGGCTCAAATCAAAATTAACCCTAGATTATCTATGTGTGCATGTACATGTGGTAGGGGATATAGATTGCGAGCTCCACTGGGGCAGGGACTGATGTGAATGTTCAATTCTTCTCTGTACAGCTCTGCGGAATATGTGTGTAAATAACTGGTAATAATAAATAAAATACCCATATCTCCTATACATTACAGTCCCGACTATATGTATATGGAAGACCCAGAGCCATTATATTGCATTATTAGTAAGTACAGGTATATGGAAGACTATCTAGAATATGGTATAGCACCTATGTATATCAAAAACCCAGCTGATTTAAACCTAAAAATAGGGGTGATCTACATTAGCCAAGCAGCTGTAAAAGGAGATCGTCGCCCTCCCAGAGATAATTTGCTTTAGATAACAAATATGACAGCGCTACTGGCAATAGTCTGTTAATTAGATAAAACTAATGTAATTGTGTCGCCGGTAAAAGCAATAATCAACATTTATTAAAATAGCGGGTTTAAAGAGAAGTTTCCAATTAAAACATTAATCAGTTGAAACAAATGTATCAGTATTCATAGGAACAATATTATATTGTTATAAGCAAACATACAGATGGAGCGCCTCTCGTTATTGCTCCGGGATCGCCAGAATCTGTCCACTGGCGATCGCCGGCGGAGAGGCGCTCCATCTGACTGAGATGCACGTGCGTCTCACACGCACGCGCGTCTCAGTTTCCCGTCGGCGAGGGGATGGGAACCCTGTCCATCTCCGCTTCAGGGAGACGGACAGGGTTAGGGGGGGGAGGCAAGGCGGCGGGGACCCAGGGCGACCCTCGGGGACACGCGCGCATCCCCTTACGGCGGCTGGCGGGGGATGGCGGCTGGCGAATCTTCCGCCATCCCCTGCAAAGATGGCACGAGCTCCATCTGTATCTACATATGGTCAAGACATTTATAAGATTAGGCTGCTCAAATCCCAGTATTATGCAGTCATTCCAATAAGGCGATATCTCGTTGGCGATAAATGGGGACAAAGAGTCATAGGGGTCAAATCATTGTCCATAAAAAAGTTTGCATGCGAATAAACGCATCTCTATGCTGTATTAAGGTATCGCTTAATTAACTTGCTTATAATAATGTCAACTTTGTTCCTCTTCTTAAAGCCATTCTTTTAAAAAGTATGAATGTCTACCAGCGGGTTGGGATCATTTGGTCTATTGCATTATGGTCGAAAGTCATTAGGTCGAATCCATTAGGTCGACATGCTAAAAGGTCGACATGACTCTAGGTCGACATGGGAAAAGGTCGACATGATTCTAGGTCGACAGGTCATTAGTTCGACAAGGTCATTAGTTCGACAAGGTCATTAGTTCGACATTGTCTATGTCGACATTCACATGGTCGACATGGGGTTTTTCACTGTTTTTTTACCTGAATGTCAACACAGTCGACATGGACACAGTTTAAAGTGCACTGCATCGCTCGCTGCACTCGCTATGCGTCGGGCACGGTGCCTCGCTACGCTCGGCACACTATTTTATTCTCCCACCACGCCCTAGTGGATGGTAGGGCATGAAATACCGCCTGTCGGCACATGTTGGCTCAAAAAACAGTGAAAAACTCCATGTCGACCTTGTGAATGTCGACATAGACAATGTCGAACTAATGACCTTGTCGAACTAATGACCTGTCGAACTAATGACCTTTCGAACTAGAATCATGTCGACCTTTTCCCATGTCGACCTTTTAGCATGTCGACCTAATGGATTCGACCTAATGACTGTCGACCATAATGCAGTAGACCAAATGACCGCATCCCCTACCAGCTTAATTCCTGGTCTTCCCATTGTCACGTTTATTGTATTGTAGCTGCCGCTGAGAAGCCTATAGTGTTGCAAAAACACGTTAATGTGTGACGCCACCACTTCGTCCAGAGGCTGCGGGACAGAATATTTCCTTTTTATGATGAGGCGATGTCTGAGTGATGCAAAGTGAATTTGACAATATGTGCACTTGTTGAAGATCCCGAAGGGCGTCCTGACTGATCTCCATGTAAATGAGTTTCTTCCTCATTCTCTGGTCCATATGGGATGTTCTGATTTGTTGACATGATGTGCAGGGCCAGTTGTACCATCAGTTAACGGACTAAGGGGCCCATTTATCAAGTAACATTTGCGGCTAAATCCCCGAAAACACCCGTTTTCGGGGGTTAACCGCAAATATTATGTATCACCAAAATGTATTAAAGGGGACCGCAGCAGGAATCTCCGATCCCTTCTGCGATCCCCCCCCCTGCACCGCCGCCGGCCGCATCCCCCATAGGTTTCTATGGGGGATGCGAAGCTGCCCGATGTATCAACATCGGGCAGCCCGGCATTGCACCCCTGGGCTATCGCCATTCTGATATGGCGATAGCCCATTGTAGCCTATGGCTACACATCGCACTGCCGAGCAGGGCAGTGCGGTCAGAGAGGTCGGCGGGGGTCAGCGCATAACCGCGCATGCGCAGACCCCCCGGCTTCCGGGTCAGGGCTTCGCAGGGACGGGCTCCTTTCGGAGCCCTGTCCCTGCGTCCCTATATTGAAACATCTCGGCGGTATCAGATTATACCGCAATGCGATGCCCGGCGATGTCATCACGCCGGCATCGCAATATAATGATAAATGCGCCCCTATGGCGCCGGGATATATAGGGGTGGTGGGAGGGGCGCCCTAAGTCTGCCTATCACAAAATGAAGGCTCTGCATGAGGAAGACATCCTTGTTGTACTTTATGCAGGTGGCGGCTGTGGAGCATCTGAGATGCCACCTCCACACTTTCACTTGAGGGGCTGGAAAGTGGCTTTTGGGGACAGTAGGTTGAAGACATGCCTATGGTGCAGAGAAGCCTTACACCAGTCCTGATCGTGTGGTATACATCTTCTGTGACTCCTTTTAGAACAGTCTACGTTATCGTGTAAAATGCTTCTTCTCAGGCCCCACTGTTTGGTTGCTTTCTCTTCATAATCTCCTGACCTTCTGTTGTGCTGCCCATGATGACTGTAAAAATGTGGCACAACAATCAGTGCAGCGCTGTATTGCACTTCACATTCAGTCTGCACGAGTGTTGATGATTTCAAGTCAGTACCCTTGTACCGTTCTTCAGAACCTTTATACTGTTCTTCAAATCTGGCTGTGTTGCAGTTTTCTAGGCCCAAAGCAAACTTCTGGAAACCGGGAATCCGGATCCTATGTCCAGTATGAGTAAGCTTCGTCTTATGCAGATTGAACGCGGTATGCTACCAATGGCTGTGATGGTGGCCCAAGTCTGCATCCTAAGGTGCAGCATTCGATGATCGCAGATACACACAGGAGACCTCTATCTCCCATGCCTCTTGCTGCATTGCATTTTATTTGTACGGAATTGCACCACCGCTTCGCTGTGCAGTTCCAGGCAAATCAGAATTAGTAACCCTGATTTTACATATCTGTTTCAGGCGTAGTGTGCAAGGCCTTATCTTAGGTTAGCACACGTCAGTGCATAGTGCCCTAGGCAGCGATACATAACTTACAGTACGTCGGCGGTCAAGATGTCAGCATACAGTGTGACAACATGTAGTGTATGTCAACTGGATTGCATGTCAGCCCTGCCAAAATTCAACCCTTATGCTAATGTCGACATTTTAACTAATCAATGTTTTCCAAATGTCAACATGTTTGATTATATTTTAACCATGGTGGCATTCTGGTGTCAACCTTGTGATTTTTGACTTCTTGGTTATGTATATAACCTTACATATCTTTTATGTTGTATAGTGATGTGACTACTGGATGTTGTAGTTGCGATGGAGTGTTTCACCTTTCCAAGCTGTTCCAATTACGGATGAACAGTGCTGATTTCCGGTGTCTATATCGCTGCCTTGCCTGCAAAAATGTCTGCCTCATGTTGAGATGGTTGTGAGGTGTGACCCAGCAAAGGAGGAGAGAGGTGAAAAGGTTATGCGTGCATCAGTAGCAGGGGCAAGTACCAGGTTCTGGAAGGGAAATGAGGTGTCTAAGGGGGTGACACCGGCAACACCCCCATAATGAAGATTCCCCCAGTCCCGATAGCTGGACCCATGAAACATTGGGAGGAAATATTGGGGCATCACGGACGGTGTAACGGTTAGCATTACTGCCTCACAGCACTGAGGTCATGGGTTCAATTCCCACCGTGGCCCTAACTGTGCAGAGTTTTTATATTCTCCCCGTGCTTGCATGGGTTTCCTCAGGGTACTCCAGTTTCCTCCCGCAAACCAAAAATATACTGGTAGGCTAATTAGCTCCCAACAAATGAACCCTAGAATGTCCGTGTGTCCGTATGTGCATGTGGTAGGGAATATACTGTAGATTGTAAGCTCCGCTGGGGCAGGGACTGATGTGAATGGACAAATATTCTCTGTACAGCGCTGCTGAATATGTGTGCGATATATATAAGAAACTGTTCATAAATAAATAATAAATAAATATTTCATGTGGTCACTGACTATGTGAAAGTCTGGCACTCAGAACAGTGGAATCTAGATAGATGGAATCTAACACGCTTCGTTGTCTTCACCGAGGTCTGCTTTTGGCTGGGCCCGTTGTGCACTTCGCGGCCACCTACCTGGGTGGATGGCTCCGATTAGCTGAAGACTGAATAATAGCCAGGTCTAGATTTGCTAGAATAGTTCGCTAAGGTCAAGAATATACAGTGGCGTAAATATAGCACCGCAGCCCCCACGGTCGCGGGGGGGGGGGGGCGCTGTGCATATGGGGGCGCCGGGGGGCTGCGGTGCTATAGTAATCCCCCCGCCCCCCATCCCCCACAGGCTTACCTGTCCGCGCGTCCCGGCTCCCCTCCTGGCTTCAATCAATGCTATGGAGACGGACCACGATAAAATGGCCGCCCCATAAAGCAGACTGTTCTCTGAAACTGTCTGTGGTATGGGGGCGGCCATTTTATCGTGGTCCATCTGCATAGAATTAATTGAAGCCAGGAGGGGAGCCGGCACGCTCAGACAGGTAAGCATGCGGCAATGGGGGGAGCAGGCACGGACGGACGGGGAGGGGGCGCCCCCCCCCCATTAACGGCGGGGGGCGCCCCAAACAAAGCTACGCCGCTGAGAATATACCAGATCATCAGAATCTTGAGATGACCTGGAAGGACTTGATTGATGAGGAATACCGAAGGTAAACAGAACCGGCTAATGACCCTCATTCAGCATCAAAATCTGCACATGGGAGACCTCTTATACTGCGGTTGTATCACAAAAAATGGTGGTGGTGGGGGGTGGGGGGCAGCGATGAGGAGGAGACAGTATTGCAAGGGTGCTGTCCGGTCGACTCAGGCGTGTCTGGATCCTTTCTAGGGCACATGTAGGTGTTGTGACCCAAAACATGATGGACCTGTGTCTTTGCAGCTTGGCTGCGCAACCGGTAGGCTACCCTTTATGTGCCAGTGTTTTGTCCCTGTCGCATTTTTCTCAAAGTGACCGCAGTTTAAGGCCTTAAAGTTTAATCCTGATTTGAGATTTTTGCATATTTACATCTCCTGCTGAATCGGGCCCACTATGCGATATACATTTTATTACATTGAGAAGTGCTATAATTACATGTATATTGATGGGGGTTGTGTACAACTAATATGATTGTGAACATTCACAAACATTGTGTTGGCCGTGCAGCTTAGCCAATGTCGATATTCGTTACGCCTGGATATGTGAATGGCCAAACCACATGATCGGCTGGTAGCAACCATTGCATATGACTTTACAAAGTGGGCGAGCATATTCAACTGACTCTGCCGTCAGACATTGGGTGGTGATTCATCTTGCCAGTCATTACTTTGGTCAGGTAGGTGTGTACCCAGCCTATGGATGACCGATAAGCTTAAGCACAATTTACAAACTGTCGCTCTCCAGCTGTTGGGAAACTACGTCTCCAAGCACATTCCCTGTATTCCCTAATAGCAGTACTGTGGCATAATGGGACTTGTATGCTGGGGACACACCAGGATGACAAGGGTCCGATCCCATCAATCTAGATCCAATTCCGACAGATTGGATGTAGATTGTGTGGTGATTGGGCCCTTTTCTGTCCTGGTGTGGACTGATACCGATCCGATGCGCGGTCCCGTGGGTCGCTCGGTCGTTCTTCAGATCCTACCTGTTGCAGGTAGGAACTGAAGAACGACCATACTCCTGGGTGCGGGTCGCCATCGGATCGGACCCGCTCACGGTGCACATCGTGAGCGGGTCGTACCCCCCCCCCCGCGCGTCATCGTGAGTGGGTCGGAAGAAACACTGACGACCCACTCACGATGTGCATCGTGAGTGGGTCGTCCTGGTGTGTACCCCACAGTAGTCTCCAAACAGCTGGAGAGCCACACATTGTCCAAGCCTGCTCTAGGGCATTGTGATCTTAACAAGTTACTTACACGCAGCAGAACTGTGTTGTACCTCAGTTGACCATTAGGTGGCACTGTAGTTCCAGACTCATTTCATCTCACTGCAGTAAATTATTCAGATAAACCACATTGTTAAAGCTAGATTTGTAAATAAAAAATCAATTGGGGGCCACAGAAGTGCTGTTCTGCAGTCTGGGATGATATTAATTGATTTAATTCATAAATTGCTGGTAATACCAGGTTATAGCTGGTAATATCGAGTGATATATGAGGATTGCCTAGTACTGCGGCAGGTAAAAGCTGTTCTACACTGTACATTCTTTTCTTTCTGTTATGAAGTAACGGCGGTTGTATAATTCTTATGTTAAATCATCATGGTTCATGGAATTTCTCTGATTTCTGATATGTTCAGCTCATTGAAGCACTTGAAACATAATTGTGACTGAGCTTCGCAAGATTTGTAAATCTGCTCATAGAGGCCTAAATGTCCTTCGAAGCATGTTACTTATCTTCTAATTTAGCTGCACTATTTCCAGTCAATGTACCATCTTATCTCTCATGCCCAAGCCACATGTTATTAAGATCTTGGTGATTCACTATTACCCGGGTATCACAACCCACTTTCAGGCTGGTCCTCTGTTCCATTGTCAGCACCACAGCAGTGACGTGGAGTGCGGCCTTTTTTTTTTTTTTTTCCTTACTGTATTTAAAGAGCTCCTGCTGCTTCTGCCACATCTTCCCAACATGTATATAATTATTTTCTCCCATGAGTCACATAGCAGTTCCTGCGCTATTCCTGAGTACAGGACAAGAGCTTCAATTGCCAGATTGCCCCTTGGAAGCCGCTTACACTACAGTTACTTAGAAATGAGGATCATTTTTATATCTACATTAAGTGCAAATCTTTCGCCCTGTTATAAAGGTTATGCTAAATGTCATATCCCATAGTACTTTGCAGGGAGTCTTCCTTTTGTAAATATTCTCAACAGTGTCTCTTACACAGTACTGTTTTATTTCACTGTATCTTCTACAGGTTATTTCCAATTTAATTAAACCTTTAAAAAAAACATTAAAAAAGTGCATATACATATATTAATTGCATACGTTCTTAACAAGGGGTCTTCTATGTAAATGATGTTGAGGAGAGTTCACTGCGCTTTCTTTACCGATGCGGGGCCCAAATTCCAAGTTCATTCCACTACCACCACCAAGAGTATTTGAGAGTTATTGACTTTCTGGGGCTGGCTGATGCGGCAGAAGGTGGTACGGGGGTGTGGCTTAATATACAGGACATTCTGGGGCTTGGTATCGCATGTGATGTCACTCATGTCACTCAAAGGCAGCAAGGGGGGGAGTGGTTTTAGGTTTGCACCATCATGGCCGTGCCCCAAATTTACAATGCAGAGATTATCCTCTATGTAGAGCAGGGGACATATCTATTATGATGATGCTGGAAGACTTGCCCACAATTCCAAGGGGCCAGGACATCCTTGTGTGACTATATTGGACAAGGCAGGCACGGGCGAAGCTGAGGTGGGCTTACCACCAATCAGGGGTATCTGGCCTCTTGACATACCCCATCTATCTTTATTCTGGCTCCCGACAAGTGGGGCAGCATTCCAACAGTGAGCCGGAACTGTGCTCCTTGCTCAGCCGGATGCCCAGTCTGTCCCTGACGCCTTGTCTGTCTTTTATCATGGGCAGGGGAAGGGCAGTGTAAAGACCTGGATGGCACAGGTCACTTTGTAACCAATATATAAATGTGATAGTTTTCTAAGCAGGAGCATAGAAGTAGCCAGGGTTTAAAGTGGTCCTAGAGAGGTGGTGGAACTCACTTGAGTATCAGGAGGGGTGGGCCGCAGGCAGAGGACAACCTTGGAGCCACCAGAATCTGAGGATGTGGGATGTGTCTGCAATGCGGGTGGTGGATTTCTGTTGGCAATACTGTGCAGGGCCATGGTGGAGGTGAGGCTAGATCCAATTACCATTACAGCTGGTGGATCCCCCCCCCCCCCCCCCCCAGACTGCAGAACATGTGATTCCCAGTTTCTGCTTGTTACAATGTACACAGTGTTTGGTGTCACCATGCATCAGGTTGTCCCGTACAAAGTAAACTGTTCTTATGGCTACGTGGTAGATCCTCCATCAGAAATCAGAGTACAGTATATTATGGAGCCAGTCAAATGCAGCCTCCTTTTTATAATATGTCCTATGGTAGCAGAGATCCCCTGTGGTGGCTTCTGGCTGTCTGTGTTGCAGGACATGTTCCATAGCTTTCTACCTCTTTTTACTGCTTTCTGGTTTTGTGATTCTCCTGTTTTTAAATCTTATTAATATTTTTCACATTTGGGAAAGTAATTACTGCAGAAGGTCCTGTACAGTATGTGTGGTTACTAGGCGGCATTATGTCATTCCTGTCCTTTTCTCTGCATGCTCCTTTTCTGTGCCCTGACCTCACTGTCACCTCTGCCCAGTGACACAGCGTTATCAGACATCTCAGCCTCCCACGAGAACTGCGGGAATGGCAGAAGACAGGCACTTCTGTGTGTTCATTATCTATATATAGTTGTATGGCAGGGCCTGGCCATAGAAACAGATCCTTGTTTTAGCAGTGTTCACAGCGTAGGTAACACAAACTGCTGTGATCACCAATGAAAGGATGAGAGGCGACCTGCTGAGAAAAGTGCAGCACTCATTGGTCGGTGAGTCACAACCATAAGGGAAAGGCTTGTTTTAAAGGTACAGGTTCTCCGCTTTAGTCCTGTACTGGACCCGAATTACCAGTCCTTTTGGGGGCTACATAGTTGCCTACTTCATCGCTGCGTCCTCGTGGCCACGCCCCCTGCAGTGCAGTGCCGGTATTTCAGGCATTGCACAGAGGGGGGGGGGGGGGGGCTACAAAGACACAAATCACGTCACTTGCTCGCACGGACCCCCCCCCCCCTCCTCTGCGTTGGGGGTCACGGGAGGCTGTCCGGATCCCGGGAGGCTTGCCTACCTTTCCGGGGGGACGGGAGCTTGACCCAATTCCGGGACCCTCAGCCATTCCAGGAGGGTAGGCAATCCTGAGTTGACTGTTTGGTGCCAGTGTTCAGATATTTGGAGAAATGCAGAAACTGGTCTGACACTGTGACATACGTCCTCCAGTCCACAGGGAATGTTTAAACTGGAAGCCTTATATAAATGAAAAGTGGGGACGTTTCCCATAACAACCAATCAGACTATGTCTATCACTTCTCTATTGCATCCTAGAAAATGATAGACCGCATCTGATTGATTGCAATAAGCAACATCATCTCATTTTAGTGGTATGGGTGATTGCGTCGACTTACATTAGGTCGACCACAGAAGGTCGACTCATGTAATAGGTCAACATAGTTGGAAGGTCAACACAGAATTAGTTCAACAATGGGAAGGTCGACAGTCAAAAGGTCGACATAAGGTTTCACATTTTTTGTCCTGAATGTCAACATAGTCAACAGACACCACCAAAGTGTACCGCGGCCCCTCACATGGCTCGCTTAGCTTGCCATGCTGCGGCTACGCTATTCTAATCCCCCTGTTCGCGGCCCAGTGGATGGTACGGCATGAAATGCCACCTGTCGGTACATGTCGGCTCAACAAAAAGTGAAAACCTCAGGTTGACCTTTTGACTATCGACCTGAGCCATGTTAACTTAATATGGGTCAACCTAATGAGTGTATACATTTTCATTTCAAGAAGTTTTAGTAAATATACTCCTATGTGCAGGAAGACTACTCACGCAAACAGGATGTCAATGAGTTAGAACTATCTTTTTGAAAGGCCCTTAGTATCCGGGAAGCTAAAGAACTGGGACATGGATCCATGTTATTGTTCAAGAGAACAAAGCGCACGGTTTAGTTTCCCTTTTCTTCGTTAAAGTTGGGTTGTAAAATGTAATGAAAGATCTCATGCAACAGGCATAGTTACCTCAGTCCTTCCAAGGAATGGTCCCGCCAAGGTAGGTAGGTGCCTCCATCGCTCCTCTTCAAATGTACTGCAATTCCGGGACAAAGCAGTTCAAAAATTAAAATTGAATTACCAATTCTATTTCTGTTGTCGCTGGTGCAGCACTCAAACTCATTTTTTTTTCTTTTTTTGATGTCAGGATGTTTTTGTTTAAAATGTATCCATTTCTCATGGGGATCTATTGGGTGGATTTCTAAGCAAGTTTTCATAATTGGATATGTGACATGAGGGGGGAAATTTACTAAAGGAAATTTGTAAAAAATAGGTGTATTTGTATCCAGAAATACACTTATTTTTGACATTTACTATCCCGAAAATACAGCAATTCATATTCGTATTGATAGCACATCAATACGAATACGAATTGCTGTATTTTCGGGATAGTAAATGTCAAAAATGAGTGTATTTCTGGATACAAATACACCTATTTTTTTACAAATTTCCTTTAGTAAATTTCCCCCGAGATCTCTAACAGCAGTAATTAAGATAATCGTTAGGATTGTCACGACAATGATGTGATGTATGTTTGTAAGTAAAAACGAATAAAATTGTTATTGCAAACTCATTTTAGACACTCATTTAAACAAGACGATCAAAAAAGGGGTCTGATCGAATTCGTAAGGGGGTTTACAAATCTAATGGGCTTACTGTAAATCATAAATGTTCTCCTTGGTGCAACACATAAGAGTAACATACAGTGGCCCTATCCTTTGTGCCTGACAAATCCAGTCCATATTTACAATATTCGCTCTTGTTGTGGTTAAGGTTCTGGTAAGCAGACTTGAGGGCAATTCAGTTGCCTTTTTCACCCGATATCCCATCTAAAGGGAGTGTCGGACATTGATACGTAAAATGCCTGAACCTTACTATAGTTTCTGGTGTGGAAGATGTGCTTTGGGTGCCCAAACAGCTGACTTTCTGCACATTTCAGTTCACCACCTCTATGGGCTGCCATCGACAGCCGCCAGTGCAAACAATCAAATCGCCCTCTTGGAGTGTCCAAGAAGAGTATGGAATCTCAGCCTTTACAAGGAATTGGTAATTATCATCTCCCATGTAGGGAGGCCAATCCCGGGGCATGTTTCAATCCCAGGTTTGAAAAATGCTCAATGCTAGGATTCCCGGGATTGACATCTCTAATTGCAGTACACACATTCGGTAATCAGCACAGGCAAAAAAAAAAGCCACGCCCCTCCCACAGCGGCTGTTTAATTACTTACACGGGCGGGCGGCTAGGAGCAGGACAGACAGCAGCAGTGCCTCCGGGAGCAGGCGGATGGCAGCAGCTGCAGACCCTGAGAGCAGGCAGCCGAAGCTGCAGACAGGGCGGTGAGACTTGGGATTCAGAGGTGTTTGGTCTGGAGCACGTATTGGTGGTGTGGCCAGTGCAGCTCCACTGCCCATACCCACTCCAGACTGCAAGTCAGGGATCGGGAACACCTGGACAGCGTCTGAACACCCACTCAGACGCTGCCCGGCATTAGATATGTGCATGCGCTGCTAATCCCGGAATACCGGGATTGGAATGATCAATCCCGGGATTCATATACCAGCGCTTTTTGGGGCAAATCCGATGATCGGTTGGATCCCGAGATTTGGCCCCCAAAAAAAACGCTTGGATTTGAATTGCCCACCCTACTCCCAAGTTTTTAAGGGCACCAGGGTCGGTGCAAGCCTCCCCCCGCCCCAGACAAATCCCCCGCCCGCTGCCCGTCTCAAAATACCTTATTTAATGGACATTTTTGCATAGAGGAGGCAAAGCTCCCAATGAGGCCATGCTGAAATATCCTTTATGGTTCAGTATCTGCTGAAAGGCTGCGCTATTCCCATTCAGTCTGACATTTCTGCAGTATTTATCTAGAGAGTGGTTAACTGGGTGACAGATCTTTATGAGCAGGTATGCCATTCTTACCGGGGTATCATGGTCTCTCGGGTGTGGTATAACAACCCGACGGTCGGGATTCCGACAGTCATTAGTCAGATGTCGGAATCCCGACTGCACAGCGTGGGGAGCGCAATGAAGCCCCTTGCGGGCTTGCTGTGCTCGCCACCTATTTTATTCTCCCTCTATGGGGGTCGTGGACCCCCCATGAGGGAGCAGTCGGGATTCCGACTGTTGGGGAGCCGTCCGGCACCCGGTCTCTCCACTCTGACATATTATCCAGCGGGAATAGGTTTGCGATTCGGCAGGTCTATTCTGTATCTATGCAGGGAAGCCATCCCTGAAACCATCATGGTAGGTAATTTTACCAAAGCAGGCAGCACTTCCTGGCAGCATTTCCTTGCACCTCCAGCAGAACATTTGTGTCGGTCACAAACCTCGTCCTTTGTCCACATACTTACAGATATTACTGGCTTGATATATTTGCATCTAAAGCAGCTAGGTTTGGTCAAAACATCCTGCAGCTTAGCTGTGTATGAGCAGATCTTCCTCCCGGGACAGCTTTGGAAAGTCCCCAAGGTTGCAAAAATGTTTATGCTAAAATTGAATCCCACCAGTTCTTTATATTTGTTTGGGGACACTGCATTTCCACCCACTGTTTGTACTCTAAATAGGTTTGAGTGTTTTTTTTTCCCTGGTCTTTTTTGTTCTAGTTTTTTTTTTCGGTCCTATCCTGTTGTGCTTTGTTATTTGTGAACGGAGAGAGCTTTCTGCGGAAAGGGTTCAGGTAAGAACCCTTTTCACTGGTTCTTCTCACTAATACCCCTTTCACACCGCACAAATATAGTAGGTACTTGTGGAGTATCACGGCTCCCATGACCTTCATCGTATGCTGATTGTATGCTAAAAATCGCATGTGGTTTATTCTCCACGCCGACGTGGATAGTGGGGGTATGAAAAGGTATGAAAAGGTCGTAGGACGCGTACCGCTGCGCTCGCCACGCTTCGGGTTGACGTTGATAGTGGGGGTGGTGCACTATGAAAAATGGCATTTGGGGGCATTTCACAAGTTTAATACACATTTCAATGCATTTTGATGCATTTCAGTGCAAAATCGGGTGCCATCGCATCGTATGGCATCCGATGCGATCGCATACGATTTTTGAGCAAAAATGCTCAAAAATCGGTAAAAATCGTTTCGCATCGTATGCCACTACATATGGCATACGATGGGAGCCGTGATACTCCACAAGTACCATATAGTATAACCCGGTAACCAGCAACCTGGTATTCCGTTCCAGGTTCAAAGAAGAATTTTACCCAGGTCAGAGCCTGGTTGCTATGCAGTCTAAACGGGTAACCCGGGTTGAGCGACCAGTGTCCCGTTTACACTATAGGGAGGAGGCAGCGTCCGGTCAAAGCGCTGCCTCCTCCCCCACCCCTCAATGATGCTCCACCCTGCCCCCGTGTGAGGTCAGCAGACTGGCTTATTGCCGGGTCGCTGAGGGGAGCTTCACCTCACAAATGCCAGGTCGCTCCTGGGATGGAACTGTGTCAAGAAACTGGGTGTGACGTGGCATTTGCGATGTTAAAGGGGTAATAAAAGAGCCTAGCCCAAGGTTAGTGTTTCCTATGTAAATCTAAGAACAGGGTTTAATCAGGGTTGCCGACCCTCCCGGAATTCCCGGGAGTCTCCCGAAAATCGGGTCCCCCTCCCGGTCCCCCGGAAGGGTGGGCAACCCTCCCGGAATCTGGGGGACCCCCCTGAACCCCCCGAATCGCGGCATGTGAATGCCGCAATCCGCGGGTCTCAGAGGAGGGGGCAGAGCTAAAATGGCACAATCGCGTCATTTTAGCCCCGCCCCCTCCATGGATAGCAGTCGTTTCTACTATTTCCCGTCGTGGGGGCGGGGCTTAATGACGTCACCGTTAAGCCCCGCCCCCGATCGGGTAAGAAAAGTCTCCTCTCCGGGCTTCTCCCGGAGAGGAGCATTAAAAAGTCGGCAACCCTGGGTTTAATGCAAGCACAACAAAATCTCTTTTGCACCAATCAGGGTATTTTTTATTTGTTCCCCCCACCCCCAACCACACATGAACCAATCCTGCCCGCATATTTTGTCACTCAATGTTGTTCACCCCCGGCTTTTCTTTATGCTCCTACCTATCTGTCACCTTACACCGGATCCACATCATTGTTATTTCTGTTCTCTCCATGATCTACAGTACAGTATTTTCCTGTCTACTTCCCCCTTTCCTCTTCTTCCAGCAACAGCAGCATAGCAAGCAGCAGCGGAGCCAGCACTGTGACTTCAGAAGCTTTTCATCATTCATGTGTGCTCTGTTTAATGATGTCATGAAAGCAATGTTTCCCCTCACAGTGTAATAATCTGCTAACAGTACTAAGGGCCTTATTCTAGTTCACTCTTTCTGACAAAATCCTTCTTAGATGGACAAAACCATGTGCACTGCAGGGGAGCAGATGTAAAATGTGCAGAGAGAATTAGATTTGGGTGAGTTATTTTGTTTCTGTGCAGGGTAAATACTGACTGCTTTATTTTTACACTGCAATATAGATCTCACTTTGAAGTAAAACCCCACCCAAATCTAATTCTCTCTGCACTAGTAACATCTGCCCCACATGCAGAGCACATGGTTTTGTCCATCTAAGAATGATTTTGTCAGAAAGAGTGATCTAGAATAAGGCCCTAAGCCATTATCAGACATACATGGGTGAAATAAGCCATTGTGGAAGAGACAGGTCCATGCTGGGGATGCGGTTAATTTCCCGGCGGTCGGGATCCCGGCGGTCGGAATCCCGACACTGGAATCCCGACCGCCGAAATCCCGAAACTTTCTCCCTCCGTGGG
Source organism: Crinia signifera (assembly GCF_055691185.1). NCBI lineage: Eukaryota > Metazoa > Chordata > Amphibia > Anura > Myobatrachidae > Crinia > Crinia signifera. The sequence continues at coordinate 153,108,678 of NC_139224.1, forward strand.
TGTCCACGACACCCATAGAGGGAGAATAAAATAGCGTGCCGAGCGTAGCGAGGCACCGGGCCCGCTGCGTGGCGAGCGCAGCGAGCCCGCAAGGGGGGGCGATCCATGTCCCCCCCTTGTCGGGATTTCGGCGGTCGGGATTCCAGTGTCGGGATTCCGACCGCCGGGATCCCGACCGCCGGGAAATCATATCGGATCCCCATGCTGTTGTAATGTAGGTGGGAGTCAGAGCCAGTGCTCACTAAGTCACGGTAACTTCATTTTTAGGATCGGGTGCAGATTATTAGATAAACGGTCAATAGGCCTACCCCCAACTGTCAGCATGCGATAGGTCCTCAGGGTCCAAAGATTGATATGGGAAAAATGGACAGGGTCAAAAGGTTTACATAAAAAAGGTAGACACGTGAAAAAATGTTGACATCAGTTGCTCACATTTTTTTTAGTGTCAGTGTCGGCATGGTCCCCCAATTAGTGAGCTCTGTGAGTCTGTTGCCCCAAGCCCCTCTCTTCCAGCTAATAGACTGCTGTAATAATAAATCTGCCAGAAACATATTAACAGCACCATCTCCACAGAACCCCAAATTACAGTACTGCTCTAATATGTATTAACATTATTCTTCAATAACCAGGCCCCGGCCAGGGGGATAGATTTCAGGGCAGGGAGGGATTTGGCGGATGCCCAGTTGCTATGAGAGTACTGGGCACGCACTGAAAATGATGAAAGCAGGGGGGTCGCGGCTCTAGGTCACACCCCTAGGCCACGCCCATCAATAAATTGGCCCATCCCCTTTTTCAGGGCAGGCACGCCTATGCCACGGCCGTTCCTGTTTCCGGCTTCACTAAAGTTGGGAGGTAGACATGAATCATGTGCAGTACGCTCAGTGCTCTGGGCTAACTCATTGGGGTACTAAGCTTTGAAAAGTGATAGGAGCGGATTGGTTGGTCATTTAGCCCACTTCACGAACTGTCGTTATTCAAACCCAGCCTGTGACATGGAAGCTAGGAGCTGATTGGCTGGCACTTTAGCACTCTCTACTTTATCACTTTTCAAAGCTTCGTACATCTCGCTCTGGCAGAAGTGCGCAGCAGATCAGGTACTGAGTGGTTGGCCGTTTCCTGCCAGCTACAGAGCGATAATGCTTGCTGCCAGGGCTTATTGGCCTTAAGACTCCAGTGAAATCGCACTCTTTGATATTAAAATGATCCTATTAAAATATATTCTTTTTCATCCTAACCCCCAATAACTAACTCTCTTGGATCCTTGAACCTTGACAGTTGTGCATTTCTAATTGCAGAAATAGGCGCTGATGGCACTTTTGTGGCTGTTCAAAGGGATTAACCCTTTGAGAACACGACTGTAGAGTTACAGAGATAAATCAAGGTAACATGGAGCAGCCTCTGTGGTTATAGTCTCTGCAGATAAGACCTAGGGTAGTAGAACCGCACATTACAGATTAAGTAGACATTATTAGGGTATAATGCTTATGCTCCACTTGATGTGGTTCTCCTCTATCGTCACCTGGGATCACCACTGTTTTACCATAATGATCCAGAATCTCAAACTCTCCTGGCAACAGTTTCCAGCCTATAATACCAAATTCTTACCCTAGGCATCATGTACTGCTGTAAACTCCTCTAAACTCCAAGTGTTGTATGAGTTCCTCAGTGCTACCAAAATATTATTCTAGATTTATATACTGAGCCATTATTTCCAAATATGCTATTCTGTTCTATTCTGCGCTGCTCAACGCTCTTAAATACTACGCTCTTCAATACTCCTCCACCGTTCTGTGCTCCTCGAGGGGGTGTGCCTAGCACCACCACCTATTGTGGCGTGTCTAACACCCCCAATCAAGCATGTCTACCATCATCTATTGGCAGTTGCTACAGTATAAACCAGTAAAATCTAATTTATCTGTGTAAAATTAAATACAAATAAAGGCAAAAACATATGGGTGACGCAGGTATGTAGTGATATGGGTGACGCAGGTATGTACTGGTATGGGTCACGCAGGTATTTACTGATATGGGTGACGCAGGTATGTAGTGATATGACAATGGTCTAGTACAATTAACAATGCAAAACACACATACTGTAACTGATTCATGGTCGCTTCTTTGAATGGAATCCAGTTCTAAAATACAAACGTTTTAGCTAAAAGGTGTTGCTGGTATTGCTAGCGGCAGGGAGGTGTTCATAAGTTTGGGCACAGCATTAGGGGTTGCCTGTGCACCCCTAACACTTAATTTGCGCACACCTATATCTGCGGCCCCTAGAAATTAAAGTGTAATAACATTTTTCATTTGCTCCTCTTCTTGTTGTTATACATGGGCAGGGAACGAGACTAATGTGGGTATCCAATAACCCATGATTTTTTTCAATATATCTTCCATATTTTTGTTTTTTACATGCTATCCAATTAGATTTCCTGTTTAAAAAAAAAAAAAATTCCTACGCTGTCCAGTTTTTGGATGAAAATGGAGAAGCTTTTCATCAGGGTGAAACAAAATCTTGCAAAAGCTGTCATATCAGGGCTAGTTATATAGACGACCCCCCCCCCCCCCCACCCTCTCCCCGATACAGTTACCAGTGGCAAATTACTGCAGGTTAATGGATTATCCCCTAAAGTATAGACACTATACTATATATTGTATGGATTACAATGATCATTGTATAGTGTGTACCCTCAAGTTCACATTATTCATGAACTCCATACACGCTGAGCAATATTAAAATTACTCAGCAATAATATTGCTCAGTGACCCGTTTTCTCTGGTCGCTGATAAAAAGGAGACACTGCTGGGGGAAGCCAGAGGGAGAAACAGCTGATCACCAGGAAGCCGGTGGTGGCAGGAGTATGCTCCTGCAACCAGCGACCATTGCAGGGCTGGTTGCGGAAACACGCTCCCGGCAAAAGTTGCCCCGTACGCACACGGATATGGTTGCTCAGCGTCCAAATCCCTAGCGATTCTTGTTAGATTCTTGCTACGTGTGTACAGGGCTTTAGTTTGATGAATTTGATGGTCACAAGTCCCATTCATTGTTACCACACATCCAATGTCCAATGATATCACGGACTTTGCAGTATGTTACATGAAGCATATGCTACATCACATGGTCGTAAGATGCATTGTGTAGTTTGTATAGCCATGTGATATAATGTTACGTTGTATAGACGCTATTGCTTGGGGTCTGCGCGTGTGCGTGCGGGATTATTTGCATGCACAAACCCGGAAGCAAACAGCTTTGAGCTTTGGCGAGCCGCTCGCTTCGGACAGGGTGTACAAAGCCTAGCGACCAGGTCTGAATTAGTCCCTTTAATTAGAATCATGAGCATCGATGGTTGCTGGCCATTGGCATCCAATGTCCATCGTTTGGTTGAAACATTTTTTTTATTTTTTAAAGTTGCTACCAATTTACTGCGTATTCTATCCCCCCCCCCATAGTCTTAATTGTGGGAGACGTGGGATCATCGCTAATATTGTGCAAACATTAGATGTATAATACATTACTTATATATTAGATGATAAAGTCTGACTCTATGACTTCCGGTGGGGGCTGGGGATGGACATATCACATGGACCTCTGATCACTCATCTATGGAGCTCCACCGTCCCTGGCCTCTGGAGTAGCGTGGTGGAGGAGGCGGCGGTGATGATCAGAGTGGAGGAGGCGGAGAGCAGTGCAGAGGAGGTAATGAGCGCTGTGTCACCTGGAACAGGATGCGGCAATAACCTACTGGCGCTGTGGACCCCCTCCCCCGGCAGCACCATCGGTCCAGGGGTAACACACACACATCCCCCCAGAGGAAAGATAACTTAACATGTTCCGGCAGGACACCCGGCTGCGCTGGCAGGAAACCCCAGCCTGCAGCCCCTGGCTGTGGACTGCTGGCCATCTATGTTCCCGCTCCCACTGGAGGACCCCCGAGGGAGAAGATAACAGCTCCGGGGGGCAGTAAAGATGGACCTCAGCCCACAGAGGGTCCAACTATGGCTGCTGATCCAACTGACTCCTCCCCCCCCCCCCCGCCTCACTGACTCTATCCCACCCCCACGCTGGTTCTCCCTCCAGCCGCAGGGCCCCTGACACGCTGGCCCACCCCCTCAGCCTCACAGAAGACAGCCTCTGGACCCATCCATGCTGGCCTATTTGAGCCCTTTCACTGCGGCCCTGTGAGTGTCGAAGTCAAGATGGCGCCGCTGATGGCTGCCTAGGATCTGTGCCACCCAGCCTAAAATATGTACCCTGTAGTGTTGCATATCTGTACTGTTTACCTATCTGGCTGTTGCAACGACTTAGTGGTGCCGCTGAATGGCTGCCTGGGTGCGGTGCAGCTCAGCAGATATGTGTTCCCCATGTCCGTGTCCCTCATCAGGATGCACATATACCCGTGATATATATCTGTACTGTCACTGTTTTTACTTGTTCCTATCCTGGCTGTTGCACAGCAATCCAAAACGAATTCCTAGTATACGCATGTATATTATCTGGCCAATAAAGCTGATTCTGAAATAACCTAAGTCTCAAGAAGTTATTTGACATTTAGTAGAAGACAATAGATCGCCCCACCGAACTTTGTTTTACCAGTTCACTCTACGAGCTGTCACTTCATACCCCAAGTCACTGACTTGTATCTACTGTATATTACCGATCATAATGGAGGATTCCTCAGATTTGTTTTAGATGATCCTTTACTTTCCTTCTCCAACATTTTAAATGTAAGAAAATCTGAGCCGCACATTTCTTATAGCATACAATTTGGTCTTGATATATACAGTAGATTGCCGCCCACCATAATAGATGTTGTCATGGCAGCGTCCAGTCAGCAAAGCTAGTAAAGCGATGTGAGTAAAGTATGTGTAAAATGCCAGAGCTAGAAATACAAGTTGCTAGACTGGGGGGTTGCACAGGTGACTGTAGCCTCAGTGATGCTGGCACTGCAAAGGCTCCCACCCACTAGTGCGATATGACCACTTGCTGTAGCATTGCTGCGACAGATCGCATAAAAAGTGACACATCGCACGCCATTTTCCTGAGATTGCGATATGAGGCGCGTTCCTGTGCGCCTCGCATCTCAATTACAGATCTGATGGGCTGCCATGAATATGTGTTGCAGACTGTAGTCTCTGCTAGGATCGCTGGAGATACATTGTGTATGGTCCTTTTGCATACAATGTATCTCATGCGATCCTGTCCCCCGGGCTGCCGGGTGAGGTCGCAGGGTTTCGCATTCGAGGCACTAGTGGATTAAGACTTGCGCTAGTTGGGTACAGTTGTTGCGATCTTAGGCCATGCTAGCTGGGAATTCCTTTCTTGCCTTGTATGCACAGCTCTTAATTGTCTGTACAAAACTTAAATCCCAGATTATATACCATCACACTTTTCAGGTTTAGGGGCGGGCCCCTTTATCATTGGGATATGGGGGGAATATTACCGCCCAGGATCGCGTTATAAAATGCGATCCTAGCGGCAGGATGTATCATCCCCCGCTCCCAGGTTAGCAATGACCCCCCACGACCCTGCTGACCGCACTGCCCCATCTCAGAATCACGATAGCCCGGAGATGCAATGCACTGCTGTCCGATGTTGATACATCGGCCAACTTTGCATCACCAATAGAAACCTATACGGGAAGTGGCAAGTGGCGGTGCAGGAGGGATCGCAGCAGGGATCAGAGATTCCTGCTGTGGTCCCCCCTGATATATTTGGGGGATACTTAATATTTACGGCTAACTCCCGAAAACTGGTGTTTTCAGGGATTTAGACGCAAATATTGATTGATAAATGCGGCCCTGACAGGGATGAAAATAATTACTGTTGTATGGGTCTGGTAGATCATGTCCTGAAAATCGCTCAGTGCGACACACCGGGCGGCTTTTGAGCTGAAAGCAGCTGAAAAAATTGTCCTGCTTTCTGCTCAGAATCGCCCAGTGTGTGTATGGGCCTTAAGGAACCAGTGTCAGGAGGCAGCATCACAAGGTGACCTCATTGCTGCCTCTGCTGGTACAACACGAGGAGGACACGTGAATGGTCTGCAGCTGCTTATGAATGTGAGGCCGTGCTCACGCCGCAGTGCATAATGCCAGAGCTAGATGGCACAGGGCAGTTGGAAACATTGCCATCTGACAATGGGCCTCTTACATCACAGGCAAATTGCCTGCTTTGTCTGTGCTGTGATGACATGTGCCTGTTCTAGTGATTCTGGCACATCATTACTAAGCTGGCTCGTGCAGCCATGTTTCTGGTCAATTGGCTCATAGAGGGATAAAGGATGCTGGGAAAGTAGGTCAGGGAGACAATGCAACATTATCCTAGATGTTACAAGAAACACCTGACAGGGAAAACATTTTGCTTGTGAAATCATTTCTCTCCCCCCCCCCCCCAACTGACAAAATTGCAGCACGACTGCCAGTACTATTGTGATGCTGTAGATCAGGCAAACTACACGTCCCATCATGCCTTGCCACAGTTTTGCTATTAGGGAATGCTAAAACTATGGCAAAGCATGCTGGGATGTTTAGTCTCAAAACAGCTGTAGTTTGGACATGCCGGCTGTAGAATAAGCGGTATATTTACTAAAGTCAGGGTTTTTAGACATGCAGATGTTGCCCATAGCAACCATCAGATGCTTTTTATTTATCTAGCGCCTTTTAGGAAAAGAATAGCTTCAATCCGATTGGTTGCCGTGATCAACATCTCCACTTCTACATTCCTGCCGTTTAGTAAATGTACCCCTACTTGTGGATACTGGTTCTTGTTGGCGCTTATTCAGTGGCTTTCATTCAGGCTAGATGAGAAAAAGCTGTGCGCAGCACTTATACAGGCTGCCCGGCTTCCACGGCTGTCTAGTCTTCCAACCCACCTATCTGATAAGTATGAGACTGCTGCCTGGTTTACATAAACTGGAGCCATCGAGAGGCCTGCTCTTCAAATAAGCATGGTTTGCGTATTCCACAAAGTCCTTTAAAACACTATAAATTCCACCCCTGTGGCGTTACTGACATTGGGAAGCCTTTAAGTTGACAAGTAACTGTAATTTGGCTGAGTTCCAGGCTGGAATTCTATGTCTATTATTTTTGCAGACATCTGGAAGGCATTATCTACCATGTTTTTGTTGTTCTGTTTCCATTCTAGTAACTATTTAAATAAGTGACTTCTCCGGATAGTCTACCCCTCAAGTGTCTGTGGTGCTGAGACCATTACTTTATATGTTCCACCGGAGAAGAGTAGGACGTGAATTTGTTTAACCGTTTATGTGCTGTGATAGCCGTAGGAAGCACCACAATACACATTTATCAGAGGTTTGGCAGTTACCACCTACAAATTGTAATGTAATGGCATAATATTTATATGCCAGATATTTTTTGTTCCATTGCAGGATCAAGTTTAATCCTTGTACTGTATGTCCCATTGACCAGAGAACTCTCTGCATGAAAAACGTAGGCATTCTATTCTAGTTTCAGAACCTGGGAGGGCTGGGATAAAACTGACTTTACTGGTATGTTTCAAAGCAAGAGGAGGTGGATTGGATTTGTTCTGCATAGACTTTCAGAGTAAAGTCTGCCTTGGAAGAGGCTGCCTTGGAACGTGCTAGGAATTTAGCGAATTCCAAGGCAGCTTCTTCTTCAATTTGGTTTTACACGTCTAATAGGAGCAGGGCTAATACAGACGGAAACTTATGAGATCCAGCGCTGAAAAAGACTTCCCTCCACCACCATCACCTGTCCCCACACCCCATATAGGCCACATTAGTCTTCCTCCACCACCATCACCTGTCCCCACACCCCATATAGGCCACATTAGTCTTCCTCCACCACCATCACCTGTCCCCACACCCCATATAGGCCACATTAGTCTTCCTCCATCACCACCTGTCCCCACACCCCATATAGGACACCTCCATCTCCCTTCTCCACCTGTTCCCACATTGTTAAATCTTGTAATATCCTAAACCGATGGACAATAAGTCGGTTTCGCAGTTAGCGTAATATTTTTGCTGAACTGTTACCCTTTATTTCTAACTATGGCCGTAGCTATGTGTAGCGCCGCTTAGTGTACCTTATCAGCGTTCCAGACGCTACAACGACATCCTTATTGGTGGTATCTTTAACAATATTTGTACATTCGCCCAATTCTCAATAAACCAGGGAACACTTCTGTAGCTCCATCAGCTCATAGTGAATACTTTACACAAGACTCAGTATAAATTTGGAGTAAGGGTACAAAATCTTTAACCGTATGTATTTAGTCCCTAATGGACACAAAGGGGTAACAGAGTATAAAATCACAAGATATACATTTTCAGACACATTCTTACAATAGCAACATACAAGGGAGAAAAAAATGTAAGCACAATCGGCTACAATACAACTACATTCATACATAATGTACAGTTACCATCCCACCCGGATCAGGGATCTGTATTCAAAGGTTTGAGCACAGTCAAGTGAAGTCCCTACTCTGGGAGCAGCAATATATAGGGTCTAATAAATGGGGTACAATAAAGTGCTTGATTGGTCAAGAGGTCCTTTTTTACTGCTCCTGATTGTTGGCTCGTCATGTGTATTATTAGTGCTGCCACTACATTGCACATTCTCCTGCTCTCCTTTGTACGCTCTCTACATAAATATGGGAACGTATATGGTGGATACAATATTCTAACGCAGTGAAGATACAATCCAACTTTGACAACATCCCATATAGGACACCTCCATCTCCCTCCACCTGTCCACCACCATCACTGGCACACGCACCCCATATAGGACACATTAATCTTCCTCCACTTCCATCACCATATTGGACACATCCATCTCCATTACCTAAACATACAGTAAAGCTGATATAGGACATGTACATTTCTTTCCACCTCCATCATCTATTGCTACACTGCGCATAGGGGGTTGAGCTTCTAGCCATGCGGCTCCGACTCTATGAAACTCACTTCCCCACACAGGCCCCCATTCTAGAATGCTTCAAAAACAGACTCATTACTTTCCTGTTTACTCAAGCATTTCCTTCATTCCCTTAAGTATTGTTTGTGAAAAGCTTTTCTGTACTTCATTGTTCCTGTACTGTATTACATTAATTCTATCTGTTAAGCGCCTTGAGTCCTATTGGAGAAAGAGCTCTATATAAATAAAATATATTATTATTATTATTATTATTATTATGATCACCTTCCTCCTCCATCCTCTATCCACACGCACCCCTGATAGGACATATCCACTTCTAACACACATACACACCTACACTGTTCACGAATACCAAAAGCTATGGGATCATTGGTGCCAGCAGTGGGGGGGGGGGGGGGGGCTGTGTTTACATTGGTCCTCATTACTCAGTGTCGTCTTCCTGGAAATTGATCTGCCCTGATATATGATGTACGGTATATACTGTATTGACTTCTTTGGCACTGCCCTATCTTCGTCTTTGTTTGCTCTTTTTGTTTGCTCCTATTTGTTGTTTTTCTTTGTGAAAACCAATAAAGATTGCTTCATTGAGAAAAATAGTGCATTTAATGGTGCGGCGTCTGAACCATGTTGAACGCACAGCTGCTCATTCTGAGCGATGGTTACTTTATCAAATCAAATGGTTAAACAAAACCCATCTCAGGCTGAATGTTTGAAGGTCTGAATTTAAAACCACCTGGAGTGATTAGATGAGAGCTGGCGAGGGCACTGTGTTAAGAAAAGAGCTTACGTTTTCAGCCTAGAAGAAAGATTGCCTGGTGGAAAGATTACAGTTGATATTAATCAGGCATCGGTACACAGAGCTGGCAGACAGGCATGACCAAACCGGATAATGTCCTTGCATATTCCCTGGCTGTGCTTTACAGATACAGCACTACATTCCAGCAGCCCCTTGTATTCCCCCTGGGGATAAGGTCCTTCATGCCCATTTTCCTCTGGGGATTGTGAGGCAAAGGACTCGATACCCAGCTTCAATATCCCATGGTCAGCCTGAGGTGTTTTATTCTTCGTCCGTATTATGTATTAATAACACATTGCATTATTATTAGCAGACAGAAATAGCAATAATATGAGGAAAACACCTGGATATTTCGGAATGCCAATATTTTACTTGTTAGTGATGGGTAGAGGTTGATACCAGGGAGAGGATGAAAACCGTGAGTGACAGGAGAGGGCAAATCCAGAAAGAGGGTACGCCAAGGAGCAGGTAAGAAACTGGGTGACACATTGGAGATGGAGACGCAGAGGGTGATACCAGGGAGAGGGTAACAGCAGTGGTTGACAAATATACAATATTCCTATTTTTATACTTGAGCTCAGACTTGTAACATATAGATATGTCCTTCTTGGGTTTAAAGCTGGGGATGGACATAAGATTGTGACCTCAGATCTCCAACTGCAAGGACAGCTCTAGTAGAGAGGCATCTGGTTCAGGCTCAGAAAAAAAGGGAGAAGAGCTTGGAGAAGGGATCCTGGCCTATAAGAACTCTCCAGCCAGACTGTCACCTCACTCAGCAACTCAGCTGCTCACAACACCGCTTTGTTCACAGGGAGAGGATACAGGCAATTAAGGGGTGGAGCTCCCTCCCAAAATTGTAAGCATAAGTGTACGCATCAGGGGTGTAACTAGACCTTTGTGGGCCCCATAGCAACATCCTAAACTTTGTCACTTCAATGCTCCTTAGGGTAGAGGGTGGCACAGGGGGGGGGGGGTGAGGAGGGATCAGGAGAAAGGAACCTGGGTGGGAAGTGGGGTGTTGGGGGTCCAATGGATGGGGGATGGGGAAGTGGGGATGTAAGGAGTGAGAAGGAGAAGGGAACTTGTGTGGGGAGGGGAGAAGAATGAGGATGTGAGTGCTGATGTTAGTGTATATATTGTTTATTAGATTAATTTTTTTAATTAGTCTTATTGTGGTCACATTCTCTCATGCACCCTGTTTTAGCTAAGACTCCATAGCTTATGTTGACCATTTCCCTAGATGATTAGTGACAGGTGTGTTGGTAACTTCTCACATATAAAAGCAAAGTGTGCTGTGAGCCTTAGACCAGATAGCATGCCTGGAATCAAACATTGATGTGATAGCTATGTGTATTGTAGCCATATTGAGCGATAGTGCTAGGACCTGCAGAAAAGTGGGGTCCCGTGAAGGGGGCTGCAGGCTTAAATGCATTGTTCAATTCATGAACCAAATCTCCACTATTTATTATCAGTTAATTTAGTGTGTGCAGAGCCCCTACAATGTCTGTTTAAACAATGTGGTCACAAGCCATAGGGCACCCCAAAACTAGGAAAGGTGAGTGCCGATGTTTAGTGTGTGTACATATATATATGGTACTTGTGTCGTTTCACGGTGCCAGCATGGCGCTGTGCTACTTCCGGGTTGTACGCTTGCCACAAACTATCTAAAATAAACTAACTTAACTACTTAACTCAATGCCAACATGTATAGTTCATACCCCCACTATCCATGTTGGCATGGAGTTGATTATAGATAGCGTGGCGAGCCTACGAGCATGCAGCGTGGGCGAGCAAAGCTATCTCCGCAAGGGGACTCAGACGCACGGCGCCATACTGACGCCGTGAAACTACACAAGTTATTTATATATATACAGTATATATATATATATATTAGTGATTGCTGGATTACTGAAGTAGAGTACCAGACCAGTCAAAAGGAGTCTAGTAAATGAAATGGGATCCACTCCATATTTTGCGTCGACCTGGAAAATGCCTACAGCAGACTTTAGAAAACCCCAGAAAGATGGCAGGAACCATTCTAGCTCCTGTAGTTTGGTTTTGATAAAAAACTAGTAAGGGTCTCTAGGGAGGGATGGGAGAAGAGTGTGGGCCCCATCCACAAAGGCCAGTCCAGGCCTAGTGGGTTCTACAGTAATTGTGCACCTGTGGGAAGTCTAGAAAGGGCTGAAGATTTCACAGATGCAGCACCTCTGATGCGGACTAGCAGCCAGAAGCTAGGGCCTATATGGAGGGCTAGTGTCAGGGGTCTGGAAGCCTGTCTTTGGGACTTTGGGTTTCTATACACATTCCCACTGAATAAGGACACTGGTGAATATACCCCATAACACTGTGTGGGCTTTACACTGCTTGTATCATTGTATGTAGACTGTATGCTTTGTCTATAATCAAAGTAGGGACCAAGCATTTGAAGACTGCACAATGGTATAGCCCTGTGGTCCTCAAACTATTTTGCTCTGGGACCCCATCAGACAATAAAAATAATGACAGGACCCCAGCAAATTACTGCAGAAGGTCATCACATCACACGTGTTGTCAGCAGACAGCAGATACATGACAGCATTGTGGAGGCACAAACTGATGGGAGGAGTCTAACATAACAGACAGTTCAACAGATATTTCAGACTCCTTGAATCACTGACGGAGTTTAGGAAAGTCATCAGCCTGGTGGTCAGCAACATGGAGTCGCGACCCCATGCTGAGAAGGTTGGGACCACTTTGGGGTCAGGACCCACAGTTTGAGAACCGCTGGCCAAACTACAAGTAAGATCCGTACTATATAGCAAGTCAGATGTGGGGTGAGCTTTCGGGGTATGGGGCACCCTGGATTGCTCTCTGGACCGCTTTCGGGCACTACTATTTTACATTACATCATTCTTTGTTTTTGTTTTATATACAGTATATGTAACACTTTCACAGGTACTTATGTAGTATCTGGGCTGCCGATTTTTTGATTGTATGCCTTAACTTAAGGCATACAATCAGATGCGATGCGATGACCCAATTTTTCCATAGGATTCAATGTTAAAATGGAGTCCATTTTAACATGGAATTCAATGGGAAAAAGGGGTCCTTTTCATACCCCTACTATCCAAGTGGGCATGGAGTTGGATATAAACCTGCGGCGAGCATAGCGAGCCACCGAGCCCGAAGCGTGGCGAGTGAAGCGAGCCCCGCGAGGGGACGGTATTCTGTGTCCCCTCGCGGGGCTCGCTACGCTCGCCACACTTCGGGCTCGGTGGCTAGCTACGCTCGCCACAGGTTTATATCCAACTCCATGCCCACTTGGATAGTAGGGGTATGAAAAGGACCCCTTTTCCCATTGCGATATGGTCGGACCCGATTTCAAAATCGGCAGCCCAGTTAGTACATAAGTACCCTTTCACATATGAACCCTTTCACGTTTATCCATTAACACTAAGCAGCCATTGTTTCACTCTCCTAACACTGATACTGCACTTCACTTTTATTTTTATAATAACACTCTGATATCTCACTAGTATACTAACACTCTGATATCTCACTATTATACTAACACTCTGATATCTCACTATTACACTAACACTCTGATATCTCACTATTATACTAACACTCTGATATCTCACTATTATACTAACACTCTGATATCTCACTAGTATACTAACACTCTGATATCTCACTATTATACTAACACTCTGATATCTCACTATTATACTAACACTCTGATATCTCACTAGTATACTAACACTGATATCTCACTATTATACTAACACTCTGATATCTCACTATTATACTAACACTCTGATACTGTATCTCATTATTATACTAACACTCTGATATCTCACTATTATACTAACACTCTGATATCTCACTATTATACTAACTCTGATATCTCACTAGTATACTAACACTCTGATATCTCACTAGTATACTAACACTCTGATATCTCACTAGTATACTAACACTCTGATATCTCACTATTATACTAACACTCTGATATCTCACTATTATACTAACACTCTGATATCTCACTAGTATACTAACACTCTGATATCTCACTAGTATACTAACACTCTGATATCTCACTAGTATACTAACACTCTGATATCTCACTAGTATACTAACACTCTGATATCTCACTAGTATACTAACACTCTGATATCTCACTAGTATACTAACACTCTGATATCTCACTTTTATACTAACACTCTGATATCTCACTTTTATACTAACACTCTGATATCTCACTATTATACTAACACTCTGATATCTCACTATTATACTAACACTCTGATATCTCACTATTATACTAACACTCTGATATCTCACTATTATACTAACACTCTGATATCTCACTTTTATACTAACACTCTGATATCTCACTATTATACTAACACTCTGATATCTCACTTTTATACTAACACTCTGATATCTCACTCCTTTTTTTATTTTAACACTTGCACTCTGATACTCCACTTTATCTTTTAATTGGTGTGGTGCCCTGGGGTAATCTGAATGGGGCGGTTTGGGGGTGCCCTACACCGCAGGGGTGAACCCCTATAATGTTATTAGAGACCTGTCCAACGAGGTCACCTTGATGAGTGGTGGGCAGGCTCATACTATTTGACAATACTATGCAAAGAACCTCATATATTATATATAAAAATGTAAATGGTGTATGGTGCACCTTCTACTCTGTTCCTATGTAAATACTAAGTCTCAGTTAGTTAGCACATCCCATTATTAGTAGCTAGGACACACCCCTGATCGGCAATAAATAGGTGGAGCTCGACACACGCCCCTTGTATGGAAGGTGACTCCCCGCCACATTCTGCTAGCACATGGAATCTCTCTGTTCTAAAGAAGCTCTGTACATACACACACACTTTCTTAACTCTATGTAATTAGTACAAATTAGCTACATTTTAATAATCGCTTTGCAGAGTATTAGCATTAGAAGTCATTTCTGGCAAGTCCCACCCCGTTATTTCCAGTGCAAATTCAGTTTTCATTGCCTTTTATAATTCTAGTGACCCTTTGCTGCCACATAGACTTTTTTATACACATTCTTTGCGGTGACCATAAGAACACGTCTTCCAAACATTTGTTTTGAGGGGACTCATCCGAATTATGGGCCTCAGAGGTATTCCCCTGCAGCATATATTGGAGGCACTAGTGCAGCAATATACTGGTGCTTGCTACAAAGCCAGGCAGCAGCCTCGTCCCTTTTGGGGGTATGTAAGGGATTCACAACTTCAATATAAGCCCAGTACATGGGCACAAATTAGCGTAAATCAGGAACTGGCCTTTAAATTTACAGCACACCAGCAGTTATTAAAAATATATATACACCCCTATATATAATATAGAAAGCTATATTTATGTGTATTACCCACGCAGTGTTCTTCTGGTAGGGATCATTTATTTTATGGCTCTGTGAAGTGTTTATTTTCCCTGTGATATAGATAAGTTTTTCATTGCGACAGCAGCAAAACATCATTAATAATAAAATAATACATCTCAAACCAAATATATAATAAGCTGTTTCCGTGTATGTATCCTCATATACGCTGCTTGTATGTGATTATTACTGTAAGGTTAGACCCGTTCCTTGAGGTGCACTCAGCTGACCTGTAGTCTTTTCCCCTGCCAATTGCCCCCACCATATCCCAAATCGCATCATCCTTTGCTCCTATCATTCACTCCCACACTGATGGATACACGGCTCCTGGCTTCCAAAGAATGGCTTCGCTTTGGGCTGCACGCTCTGATTGGAAGATGGTGATGTCATTAGGCATGGCCGTCAATAAGCAATTAGGGGAATAGATTTTACGCTTAAAGTAGGAGACTGTACATTGCCAGTTAAGCTGATTTTTATTACAATAATTTACTGTGCCATTCATTAAAGAGACCAGATATTTGTCAGAGGTTTAATGCACTTCTCCGGTGTGAGCTGTGTAGAAATGCCCGTGTACAGTCGGTGATTGTGAAGCTCTGGGGCACACTGAGGATGCTTAACCCCCACTTCTCTATGTCCCGTTCATACTCATTCGTTTAAGCAACAATTAGATTGCAAGCTGACTGGGACATAAAGTGGGCTTCCTCTGTGAAACCTCTGACATGATCAAATATTTTAACCTCTTCACTGCTGTAACTAAGCTCTTCTTGAACTTTTTGCACTGGAACGGTATAAATAGCCCATCAGGCACATTGCAATAGTGCACAGGTTCTCAAACTCAGTCCTCAGGACCCCACACAGTACATGTTTTGCAGTTCTCCTCACACAATCAAGTGAAATAATTGTCTCTACCTGTGGATCTCTTAAAATGTGTCTGGAAAACGTGAACTGTGTGAGGTTCTGAGGACTGAGTTTGAAAACCAGAACCACCTGTCATCCTTGTCATTAATATTATGTAGAAGTCAATAACCTGTTCCCAATAACACTCCTCTTTTAAATGTCACCACTACTGTCCATGTATTAACTGTTTTGCCAGTGTCTGAGTGCCTTTTTATTATCGTTCTTTATCGCCTGATTACCTACTGTATATGTCCTCATTTCTGTTACAGGTGTGCTAATAGCAGCACATAGTATTTCAGGATCTTGGTTTTGTTTGAGGCAGGTATTTGTCTGCTGAATGTAAAGGTTTTTTTTTTTGAAGGCATGTGACGGAGGCAGGACCACCTCCACCACACTCACCCTCTCTTACCTGATTCTGAAAACACTTTGCATAGTTTGTACATACTGTACCTCCCAACATCGGGCAGGCGTGAAGAGGGACACATTGGGGGAAATTTACTAAAGGAAATTTGTAAAAAATAGGTGTATTTGTATCCAGATAGCACATCAATACGAATACGAATTGCCGTATTTTCGGGATAGTAAATGTAAAAAATAAGTGTATTTCTGGATACAAATACACCTATTTTTTTACAAATTTCCTTTAGTAAATTTCCCCCATTGTGCGCTGAAGACACGTGCTTAAAAGTTTGAGGGCGTGGCCTAGCAACATGGGGCGTGGCCTATTTCTCTGAGCTGCTGGCTATGTCACCAGCTCCTCAAGCTGCAGCATAGCCCCTAGGCAGGACGCGGAAACATCCCAAAACACCGGGACGCTCCCACGAAAAGCGGGACAGGTGGGAAGTATGGTTTGTATTATAATTCTGTCAGCAATAGCATGAGTCTGAACAAAACCATGTGCACTGCAGGTGGGACAGGTATAACATATGCAGAGAGTGATTTGGATGGGGTTGTACTTCAAACGGATATCAATACTGCAGTGTAAAAATAAAGCAGCCAGTATTTACTCTGCACAGAAACAAAAAAACACCCAAATGTAACTCTCTCTCTCTGCACATGTTACATCTGCCCCACCAGCAGTGCACAGTGGTTTTGTCTGTTAGAGACTGAATTTGCTTTTGCAAGTAAAACCGAATCAGACGCTGGATTTGAAGGCTGCCTAATCCACTGTGTAACCTCCAGCTTAATTACATACCAAATCTAAACAGTGATCATCTCTGCGTTCTATCATTATAAAGCTAAACAATTTATAATTGAGGTATTTTATTTTCTTATCCAGTATATAAAGTGCATCTCTCTTACAAAGTGTGACCCAGTGATCCTTTTAAATATAAACTACAGACTCTGGATTCTTGGATATGACCTATCTCAGTGATGTCACTACTACCCAATTAATTCATTGGCTGAAATATCTTAAATATTATGCACCATGTGACAGGTTCAGTCCAGTCAAATGAGTGACTGCCTTCATTGTGAAGGCTCCTGTGGCTTGCCATCTGTAGACTAACAGCTGGAACAGGCTTTCCAGTTAATGGGGTGGTTCACAGCTCAGTGGGTTCCACTGAAGGAAAACATTTATGTGAAGCATTAATATGTAACATCTTGTTCTGTACACGGAATTTCTATCCCACTCACCCTTTAACAATGGTGTCATATCTATTCTGTGAGGTCCTGCAGCCAATGCTCGGAGTCTGTTACCTGCCTGGGAAGATTGTGAGCTGTTCGCGTTATCTCCCGGACTTGGCTGCTTGTCAGGCTGGACACACAAAGCCGCAATGCTCCTCGGGGCCTATTGCAGCGAATGTCTGACAAAGTGTGAACAGAAGTAATATTCTAATTCCTGCAAGTCGGAAACAACAAGGATCTCAGCTCTGTGAAGAATAGTCGTGATCTGGGACTTTCAGTGCAACTGGAGCCTTACAAAGTGCCTGGAGAGATAGGCAGACAAGCCGGTATTGTTAGCAGGCTGGTCTGTGGCCATGAAAGACACCACTTAAAGGTCCTTACAAGTGCTGTGTCGTCTGAGAGGCTCCGGGTAGAGAAAGAAACATTTTTTCATTATCCCTCCTTGAACTGTTGTGTAATCAGTAGATTCAGGACTAGGCACAAGGAGATTGTTGAAATGAAACACAGTGATTCCATTTTTTTCTGTCTTATCACTAAGGAATGTTTCAGGCCTGGATACGGAATGTAGGAAACAGTCACGACTAGCCAGCATGAATTTAGATAAGTAACACTGACATAAAGCTATTTATTTATGACGGTCTTTCCCATCCCCCAGTTATGGCTCGTAGCTATGAAAATTGAGTGATCATAGCTAGGTTCCTGCTGGTTCCTAACTTTCTGCACATGTGAATAGGCAACACCTGATACCAGTATGGCTCTCGCCAATGATAAGATAGGTGCCGATTCTGCGGGTGCTCAAGGGCCCGAGCACCCATGGAAATTGATGAGCACCCACGGGCCCGAGTTCCGCTGCTGGGCCGCCATATTAACTTGCTAATTTGCGGCTGCAGCACCCACATCGCCGGACCCGCCACCTGGGAAACAGGATGCCGGGAAGAGTGTATTCTGTCCGCGGAGTACCTGCACCGTGGGGGAAATTTATGTACCTGTACTGTGGGGGCATTTATGTACCTGCACCGTGGGGGAAATTTATGTACCTGTACTGTGGGGGCATTTATGTACCTGCACCGTGGGGGAAATTTATGTACCTGTACTGTGGGGGCATTTATGTACCTGCACTGTGGGGGCATTTATGTACCTGCACTGTGGGGGCATTTATGTACCTGCACTGTGGGGGCATTTATGTACCTGCACTGTGGGGGCATTTATGTACCTGCACTGTGGGGACATTTATGTACCTGCACTGTGGGGACATTTATGTACCTGCACTGTGGGGGCATTTATGTACCTGCACTGTGGGGGCCTTTATGTACCTGCACTGTGGGGACATTTATGTACCTGCACTGTGGGGGCATTTATGTACCTGCACTGTGGGGGCATTTATGTATGTGGAACTCTGTTGCCGTAATTTGAATATTGGAGACAACTGTGCTCCGTAATATAAATTGGTATTATTTTGTGGCCGCACCCTTTCCCCATGAAGTCACTCCTCTATATTTTTGGCTTGAGCACCCTCCAGCAAAAAACAAATCGTCACCTATGAATGATAACCCCGTTGATGTATAGGGTAATGTGATAAACACCCACTGTCAGCAGCAATTTCCCCTTCCATAAATAGGGGCCAATGTGTCTCATTAGACACCAGGCTTCCAAATGTTGGTTGATCCTCCTTGTTTTATCTCTGCTGCTGGGGATTTGATCTGTCCTTCACTTCATGTTTTGCTATGGTTACAAATTAATATTGACTTCATCAAGAATCTCCAGCGCCACGGCGGTGACTTTGGTAATAAGATAAGCATAGCAGGGGCCTTGTCATCTTAAACCTTTCCACCGTCATCGGGATCCAAATCCTTCAACCAAAGATGAAGGTGGATACTCATGATGTCACTTTAACTTATTTGTATTTAGTTTTGCCATGTAAAGGGAGAAGTGACTTTTAAATGTAGTGGATGCCATCCACACCATATAATAACTCCTCACTGTGAGAATCAATAGCCGTAATCTGCTATCCTTTGGCCTTTTCCACAAGATTGTATCCTAGTTGAGGACACACAATTGTCCTCTGTTGTGCTATCTTCAGCAAGGCATTTGTAAACTGGATAGTGTACCATAGGGGACCCTGTTCATTACACAAAACTGGTCAACAGAGCTTAAGCCCTTCAGTGGTAATCCCGAGAATTTTCCGGCCTGTGCCTCAGTGCCCAGTCTGGCAAGCCCGGAAAATTCTCGGGATTGCCACTGTTTAGAGCCGGGCAGCGCTGCTGAGCTCTCCCCTCTGCCGCGCCTCCTCCTCCATCCTCCCCTCTGGCTTTTCTATAGAAGTCTCTGGCGCCAGCTTTTGACAAGCCGGCTTCCCGGGGACGGGGCACTGGGGTGCCAGGCAGCGGCTGATTGACAGTTCAGCGGCGCTGCCCGGACCCGGAGAGGTAGTGGTGGTTTTTTTAAGGGTTGCGCTCTCCATTAAAAACTCGCCCAGTGGGGAGCGCTCCCCCCCCCCAAAAAAAAAACACCACTGAAGTGTTAATATCAACAGGTTCCAACAGGTCAGCACGACCGTGATCTGTACAAATAGTTTTCCCAATACTTGTTTGCTTTACAATCTGTTGGGAATAGTAACCTACATGGCGAGCAAAGCAAACCCTCAATGGGACATGTCTGTACTGAAAGTGGTCAACCTTTGTCATGTCAGCCCTTTTGTCTTTGTCACCCTAAAGTATGTTGACCATGCAGACAGAGGTATACTCATCTAGCCCTTTCAAAGGCCTCAGCTGTCAGACTTAATCATCTGCGAATCCCCTACTGTATTGTTCTATGTATTGTATTGCAGCTGAGAACAATAGGCCGTTGTGAGCCATGACTCACCATGGCTATCCAGAGATGGCTATCTGAAGAAGGCTCCATCTGTATGTTGCGATTATAATTAATGCCTGTTGTACTGTATATGAAGAGAAGTAGTCCTAGTCGATATGTGGCAGATTTATTAAGCCTGGTAAAGTGGTGATAAAATGAAAGGAGATAACACACCAGCCAATCAGCAGTGTTTGAAAAATGACCGTTAGTAGTTGATTGGCTGGTGCATTATCACCTTTGACTTTATCACCGCTTCATCACTTAATGATACATCTGCCCCATTGTATACAGTCACCCTGTGTGGTATAAACCGTGCTGTTATACAGTACTGTATGTCCTCATTGCTCTATATATTCTGAATATACTGAATGTTCTCTGTGTAGGCAGTGCTGATATCAATCCTCATTTCATTATATAGCTGTCATTGAAGCATGCTCATTATTATTTTGTTTTGTTTCTCTATGTGCTTTTCATGAAAATACTGCCTGCTTATTTGATGGAAACCTTTCCGGCCAGAACATGTCTACGCTCAGGAACTTTCAGGAATGTTTACACAGGTTTATAGATAGTGGATAGAGAAAGTAGCTGAGGCAGCAGAAAGTATTTCACGTCTCTTGTCAGCTTGTACACTCAGAATATAGGTCAAGGGCAGGCGTGCACCATTCCCGGAGCTATTAGAGGCTCATTGTTAAAGCAAGTCATGGAATATGGTGCTCTAAGTGTTATAATAAGAGTAATAATTATTCAACAGTGACTCACATCTGGAAGGGTTTTTTATTATACATTTGCAGATAGAACTGTAAAAGCTGTATTGAAATAGTGTCAAGAACTAGGGGTGCTTCATATGTAATGCGGACAGTTAAGGCCCTTATACACTGGCACCGGTTTGTCCTAAGGACAAGTCGGACCAGTTTGCCCGGAGCCCCCCTGGCAGCTCCCCGGGAGGCTCACATGCAATCAGGCACTTAATGTGCCATTTTTAAATGCAATAAATCGAATGCAGTTCTCCCGGGGAGCTGCTGTGGTGGCAAGGGAGGGCAGCGGGGTCCGGCCAGTTGGCGGTGGCTGGGAGGCTGGAGCTTTTAGCGGCATTTTGCCGAGCGGCGGTATACGGCGACTGAATATTTTGAAATGACTGGCCGGCCGTTGATTGGCTGAGCCTCCAAGCTGCCGCCACCACTTGGACGGACCATACCACTAGCTGGCCGGACCCCGCTGCCCGCCTCGCACTGAATGGGAAGGAGGTCCCAGGTTGGGTGGTCCGACCACCTGCACGGGTTTGGGACCGCGCATCAGACCTGAGGGGACATCAAACTGAGCCGATTTGGGACGATTTCACGGTCTGATTTGGTGCACTCGGCCCAGATTGGCTTGGTGTATGGGCACCTTTAGAATACCTACAATGGGATCTCTCTGGATCCCACAGGTAAGTACAGGGGTTAGAGTTAGGCACTAGGGGGAAGGTTAGGGTTAGGCTGCAGGTAGATTCAGTTTGTAAGGGGAATTTAGGGTTAGGATTCAAAGGGGTCAGTTAGGGTTAGGGTGCAGGTCGGTAGGGATAGGGGTTCAAATTCTTACTGGGATTCCATTGCCGGCATCCTGACCATCAGGGTAGGGGCTGACAGGATTATGTGCCCAATCCCTTCATACATCCACATCTAACCATGTGCAATGAAATATATATATATATAATGCACTTTTTAGTGAATTCTTTTTATAGGACAGTTTCTAGTATTTTCTTCCTAATTTATTTATTTTGAATTTAGTACCCTGTTAGTCATTATTATTAATCAGTGAGAACGAGTATGTTGGTGTGGTACCACCCTGATGACTGAAAGTTTCCACAAAGAAGACTCTTGTACAAGCAAAACATTTGTGGAAGGGAACATGAATGAGTTCAGAAGGAATAGAGTTAAATAAGGTCAAGAATGTGGAATAGTTTGGCTTTGGATATGACCAATATTGGGATGTCTTGGGTGTAATCATGAGAGGATGTTAATTGCCTTATTCTCCATGCATTTAACTTCCATAATCCCACATAGTTGTTTTTTTTTATCTATTATAAATATTAAGTCATCCTTCCTGAGCCATTAAACCAAAATCATTATCTCTTTCAAAATATATCTGGAGGGTAAATAAATGGCTACATAGACGATGGCTCTTTTAATGGGTACAATTACTAAAGCTTCTAAAAAAGAAACACTCACATTGCATTCATTAGATTCTGTTGATCATTTCTCTATTGCATCCTAGAAAATGATAGCCAGAATTGTATTGATTGCTATGGGCAACATAACCTCTTTTAATTTTTAGAAGATTTGGTAAATTTACTCCTAAGTATGTCTCTGGCACAGGAGCCAGGAGTAAGGCTCAGAGAACATAGTATTCCAAAGGCTCTCTGCTCCCTACATAATTTGCCATGTGCCAACATATTCACCTGATTCTGTGTGAAATCTGTAGGTATTGGAATTGGTGCTTAGTTGGAACGTAATTTTACATTTACAGTTTTGTTAATATGTGAATGTGGAAGAATTAAATGGACGTTTCAAAGTCATGTATTTCAGGTCATAGGTGCCGATTTATGTTATTGCTGGTGGGTGCTCCAGCTAAAAAATATAGGAGAGTGGCTTCATGGGAAAGGGGTGTGGCCACAAAATAATACTGATTTATTTTACGCAGCACAGTTGTCTCCAATATTCAAATTATGGCAAAAGTGCCAAATACATAAATACCCCTTCAGTACGTGTGCCAGCGACGAGGTAAGGGGAGCGCAATGGGACACGGGCGGGTGGGCCGCTGCTGAGCGGGTGGGTGCTCATCATTTTCCGTAGGTGCTCGGGCCCTCAAGCACCCACAGAATCGGCACCTATGTTTCAGGTATATCTTGTCTACCAAAAATCATTTTAGATGTTTTTCTTTTTAATTTTACAGCCAGGGCTTTCTTTTTATTTTATATGCAGTATACAGGAAAACAGATCAAATTGTGCTTAGAACAGTGTGTAAAGGGTCTTCAAAAGCTTCCAGTTATGGAATTAGTGCAACTCTACTAATTCTAAATGACCTGAAATAAGCTACATCTCCAGAGGAGCCTTCAACATTGGGATTAGCAAAAGAAATGACTTGATTCAGTGAAAACCTTAGCTGTTCACACATTTGCAATTTCTTTGGATAATTTGATCATTTGTGTGAAAGCTGAGCAAAAATGATCTTGTATGGACTCTGAGTGGGCACCTCCAATTGTTGTTCTTTTCAGATGGTGATGAAGTAATTCAATAGTTTCTCTGATCTGAGAGCAAGGGCTGTGCCTACCCACCGTTCTGGTTGCAGCCTGCTGAGTAACGAGCAGAAATATATGAAAAATAGGGCTTTTGGGTGCCAAATGCCACTTTTTTAGACTGGCTTAGCCACTTGGTGCTTTTGGGCAAGTCAAAAAAAATTCTGGATCACTTTCAACTGTAGCCCTTTGACGGTTGTGCCCAATGGTTGGATCACAACATATTTATGTCCCATTAGATACAATTCCTCAACTGCTATTCTCATCATTTAGCTTTAGGAGAGAACGTCTATCTGAAGGATAAAACATTGCACTTGTACAGACATGTTGTAAGAAGGGCATATCCATTGTAATCATACATAGGCAGTGGCGTAACTATGGAGGGTGCAGGGGGTGCAACTGCTATGGGGCCCGGGCCTCTGGGGGGCCCGAGGGCTAAGCAGGCATCCCCTGCACCCATTAGACCTTTCTTAGTAGGTAGCCGCAGTGCCGCCGTCCCGACTCCTGTCCCTTCAGTTTCTTCCTCTGCCTTCACCGCGCGTCGTACCTCCATTTCTCCCCTCCGCCAGCAGCACCTTTGGTTTGGCCTGAAGGGGAGAAGCTGGTCTGGCTAATCCAGCCTCTGCTCTCTCCCCTGTCTGTCTCCCTGATTCTGCCGGGGCTCAACGTCACTACCTGGTGACCAGCCCCGGCGCGAAAATGTTGCTGGCGCTAGCAGAGACCCGGTGGTGTCAGATATGAGGGGACACCACTAAAGATATATCCTGCCGCTGAGGGGACGCCAGTGAGGACTTCCGCTGCCGAGGAGGGGAAGATCCGCTGCTGCCGCTGTTGTCCCTGGGCCAATGTGAAGGTAACAAGCTCTATCTCTCTATCTCTCTCTCCCCCTCCCCCTCCATTGCTCTGCCCCTATTCTTTCCCTTCCCACCTCTTTCCCCATCTATCTCTTTCCTCCATGCCCCCCCCCCCCCCCCCCCCCCCATTCTGTCACTCTACCTGTCACTCTGTCTATCCCTCCCTCCATCATTCTCTCTAACTCCTGGTCATACCTTCCCTTTCTCTCCGGCATTCAGAGATGCTGAAATAGATGGTAACTCCTGAGATAAGGGTTCTCCTGACTCACAGGCCTTGTTCTGGAATAGCACAGTACAGAAAGAAGCTCTTGCAGGCCTGGAGTCACAGTCACTTTTTATATGCTGCAGAAATGACCCAGCAAATATCTTTAGTGTTTTTAAAAGAAAACACTGGGCACACCATTGTGCTGTCACATAAATGGTTAGAACTGTCAGTTTTGAATACAGTAGTTGTAATGTAGGTGTTTCTTTGTGTTTGATTCATTAGACCAGTCAATAATCCTCTAAGAATAATAATACTTATAGAACTTATAGTTATGCTGTTTTTATATAATGTTATTTATCTTATTTTATTTATGTTATGCCATAATTTACTAGACATATATTTCATTATTTGTCCTTTGTTTACATGCGTCTGAGTTGTCTGTAATGATCAAAGCAAGGTTTGCAGCAACATCATCTTGCTCCTCTCCCACCAGAATAATTTTTGTCTCTCAGTGGCATGAGGGGGGGAGGGGGCCCATAGCAAAATTTTGCTATGGGGCCCTAAGAGTTCTAGTTACGCCTCTGTACATAGGAAAGCACATGCAGGATTTTTTATTTATTTGGGGACATTTTTTCGTTCTTATACCAGCTACATATTTTATACCTGGTTCTTGTCTGATTATGCATCTCTAGAGCTATGTTCTCTGTGGACATATTCCATGTATGTTTGCTCTGTAACCTTATACAGTATCCTCATAAGACTGATTGTCTCTGTGGGCTTGTGTCATGTGTCCATGTATGATGCATGCCTACAGTGCTCTGAGTCCTTTATACCTAATTTCCATGCACAACTTACTTCTCTAGAGTAATCATCCCTTTCTGTATTTACATGCATAACCAGAGCGCGTTTCTACAGTATAATCATGTACTGTATGACGTATTACTGGGAAGACCATCCCAATGGCCTTAAACCTTGTGTCCATGTATCATGAATCAATAGAGAAACTATGTATCATGTATGAAGCATCTCTGGAGTGAATGTTCCTGAGGCCTTGTGCTGTTTATAATGGTCAGGGAATTTATTTACCTTCCCTGTGACATTAGTGATTCTAGCATGGGCAGTGGGAGATTTTAATCCTGGGACATAAAATCATGTGTAGCCATAGTACACATCTATAATTGACCAGTGACGTGCAGTGGTGGCTATGTCCAGAGAGGCACCGCCACTTACCGCGGCCGCCAGACACCGATACCCTGCCACCGCCTACACCGCTGCGGTTGCTGCTGACACCCCCCTCTGGATCTGCTGTCCTATCAGAGCAGCCCCGGTCAATAAAGCACTTCTAGAAGTGCCACATTTACCATTTATTTAAATGGGCTTTTTTAGCCCACAATTTAGCCCCGCCCCCAGCACATCATCCCCTTATACACTTGTTTGGGAGGCATGCTTATAGGTGCCTCCAAAACAATTTTACAGGGTATAAATTAATAAAGTAATACAAAGAAAATACTTCTGACACAGGCATATTCTTTGGATTAATTTAAAGAATTTACTGGGGTAGCATTGTAGTCGTCCCCCCCCCCCCCCCCCCGTCCCCCCGACTGCACGTCCCTGGTCCACATTTTTGTTGCTGAAGTCCAGGTTTTATCCTAAAATAAATAGACCCAATAATTGTGCTTGGGGCTCTACTTCATGCTACATGCACAGTGTTTCTACCGTACGTGCCCGTATAATCCATCCCTTTTATAGTATTGCTTCTTAGCAAATGACCCCTATTTGAATGGGGGCTGTTTCCTTTAACCTTACCTCCTTAATGTAATAATTACTTTGCTATGTAAAAAAGATTCCATATACTCAGAATCTCTGTAGTTTCTTCTGCAGTCTTCCAGTTTTGTCACTAGAGGGAGCTAATGAAACAATGTGAGAAGCCATAAACTGCGCACTTTAAAAATAGACCATGACATCATCCCCTGAAGAAAATGAATCTACTGTAGGACAATTTCTTTCTTGCAGTTCCTGACTTGAGCATTCTCATGCCAGCTTTGTACTTCAAACTCCTATCATACTTGTTTCAGCTGAATGGTTGTTCCGAGCTGTTAGTGAATAGGCCTGTTCTTTGTCATGTTTCTGCTGTCCTTTTTAATAGTTTATTTATCCCAATGTGAGCTTTGCAGCAGGTGGGTGTAACCAGGGGTGGATTTATGGGTCAGGCCACCCCTAGGCACAAATTTCTGGTCGTGCCCCCCCCCCCCCTACACTACACTAGGTAAGTGTTCTACGAGGCATCCTGCTGTGCACTAGCTTACCGTTTACCATGTGTGATTATTGGTGGTGTAGCGGTACTCTAGTGCACGGGGATGCGCACTTAACTTCCGGGTTCGGCAGTGCTCCCCTGTGCTGTCGCCAGAAAGAGCCAGCCTGCTGTGGATGCAGTTTGCGTTACACGGCACATCGCACACAGGCACAGTGCACCCGTCACAGGACGGCTCCAGGTGGATGCGCGCACACACAGCGCTCTCCATGTCCATTTCACCATGCTCGGTTAGCAGCAGAGGCACTGTGACTCGCTCAGTCGGCGCCGCCGCCGGGGCGGGCAGACAGTGACATGAACAAACAGCTGCAGCCTGCCAGACTACCAGTGTGGGCCTGGTAACCATAATTTAGCCGCCCTTAATAGGTGCCGCCCCGAGGCCGGGACTAGTGGCAAATCCGGCCCTGGGTGTAACCACTACTGTTTCCTAAACCAGGGATGGCTTGTGTTTTAGTCCAGGGTTTACAGGACCAGGCATTGATCTGCTTTGGCTATATTCGATAAGGAAGAGATGGATCACTGCATATCACACAGATAGTGCCTGGATTTAATTGTCCATTCTAGGACACTGGTAGTATGATTCTCATGCATTCGTACAAATGCAACACAGAGACTTTAATCCCTTCATTTTCAACGGTCTCAAGTTTTTTTTTTTAAAGGAACCTTGATTTATAAAAATGGGGCAGTAGTGACGGTGTAATAGTTAGCATTACCGCCTCACAACACTGAGGACATGGGTTTGATTCCCACCATGGCCCTAACTGTGGGGACTTTGTATATTCTCCCCTTACTTGCGTGGGTTTCCTCTGCAGTGGCGTAGCTAGGTTCCACAGTGCTCGGAGCAAGGGCATGTTTCGCTCCCCCTCCTGACCTGTAGCAGGTGGGACCCCTGCGCGGCGAAAAGGAGACGCTGCCTAACATTATACCACACACCGTAATGCCCATTGCACATTTTAGCGAACTTTGTAATACCCATTACACATAAAGCCACATGCCGTAATGCCACACATAATGCTCATTACATACTATATAACAAACCATAATGCCCATTACACATAAGTGCCACTTACAGTATCTACATGCTCATTGCTAGGAACTTCTCTATGTCAGGGGCTTCATGCTCATTGCCAAGGGGGGGACTGACCTTGCTCGTTGCTAAGAGGACTGACCTTGCTCGTTGACAAGCCCGCCCAGCTCTCCAGCTCCCCGCTGTGCCCGCCTGAGCCAGAGCTCAAGTCTCCTGCTGGACCGCTAACCAATAGGCGCTCGCAGTCCAGCAGCCAATACTGCTTCTGATTGGCTGCTGGACCGCAAGCGCCTATTGGCGAGCGGTAGTGCGAGTAACTTTAATTAAAAATAGCGGTGGACAGTAGACTCTGACCAGTGTTGCAAGTGGGAAAAATGTCTTAGTGGTACCGTGGCATGGCCGTTGCCATATGACATTAGTGGGAGTGGCTACATGACAAAGGTTCAGGCTGCTCCCCCTGTATAATAAAAGGACACCACAGGCTGCTCCCCCCTCCTGTATAATAATAATAGGACCGCACAGGCTGATCCCCTGTATAATAACAACAGGACCCCACAGGCTACTCCCCCTGTATAATAATAATAACAGGACTCCATAGATTGCTCCCCCTGTATAATAATAATAACAGGACCCCACAGGCTGCTCCCCCTGTATAATAATAATAACAGGACTCCATAGATTGCTCTCCCTGTATAATAATAATAACAGGACCCCACAGGCTGCTCCCCCTGTATAATAAAAGGACACCACAGGCTGCTCCCCCTGTATAATAAAATTATACCACAGGTTGCTCCCCCTGTATAATAAAATTATACCACAGGCTGCTCCCCCTGTATAATAAAATTATACCACAGGCTGCTCCCTCTGTATAATAAAATTATACCACAGGCTGCTCCCCCTGTATAATAAAAGGACACCACAGGCTGCTCCCCCTGTATAATAAAATGACACCACAGGCTGCTCCCCCTGTATAATAAAATGACACCACAGGCTGCTCCCTTTGTATTATAATAATAATAATAACAGGACTCCGCAGGCTTCTCCCCCTGTATAATAAAAGGAAACCATGTCGATACAGCACATGTTTAAAATCAATCAATTAATTAATTGTGTACCCACTACGTCGCGAGCGATGCACACTCCCGTGGGTCGCTAGCCACATCCTCTGTCAGCTCAATTGGGGGAAGTCACAAATGATGCCACGCTGAATGCAGCATGGCCAACACACCCCTGCGGTTGCCCGTCACTGCCTGAGATATACAGGAGTGTGTGCTCTGTCCAGGTGACATATACAGGGCATCGGAAAATAATATATCCAAGAGAGGATATATAGAAGTCTCCCTGGGTGGGGCACAAGCCTATGGTTAATGAAGAGTTAAAAAATAACTTTTAATAAATATATATTAATAGTTCCTCAATTGAGTGAGGAGTGTGATGCAAACAACAAACAACAAAAAAACAAAAAACATGTAAATAGACACAACACAACAAGGACCAAAACACAGTTAGAGTAATAAATCACTTCAAAGCACAAAGACACAATTAGAGTAATAAATTACTTCAAATTCGATACATAAGAAAGCAGTGAAATATAGGGGCCGGTCCGCAAGTCAGCAGTAATATACCGCGGTCCACACTTATGTTTAAAGCTGACTTTACACTGATTTTCTGCACAT